>NW_027466453.1:5675000-5770000 GCF_050575085.1 Anarhichas minor
AAAAAGTTACAATCAACTTTCATGAACTGAAAACGCACTGAAAGGCTAAAGTTGTATGACAAAAACACGGACAACTTTTAGAAAGATGTGGTAGGGACCCGTCAATCGCAAGGTAGCCCCGCCCTAAAGCATACCCTGCTTTATGGACTATTTTTAATGGACCATAATTTACTAAATGAACATCATGCTGTATTGAAGAAGACTTGAAACTAGAGATTGAGACAATGTTTACTGAGGTAATAAATCAAGAGAGAAGTAGAGTCATTTTCTCATAGACTTCTATACTATGCAAGCTTCACTTTTCAGACCCGAGGTTGTTTCCTGGTTATAGCTGAAGTAATCTCTATAAACAGGTTCTGCATTCACGTGGAGAATCTGGAGGCAACGGGACAAGATTTTGGCATCGGAAGTGTTCTGGTTTGTCGTCTGTGTAGTATTGACCGATCACGTTCAAGCAGGCTTTGGTTGAATGCAAGTTAACCGTCCACGTGGAGCGCAGAAGAGGCGGAACGCATTGGCCGAAATGCAATCTGGGAACGCACCGGCTTTTGTCTGACGATAATTTAGCTTTTTATTGGTTTAGAATTAACTTGGCCGCTTGTGGAACAATCGACTTCAGTCTCGCACCTCAAGTTGCTAATCAGATTGTAAACGAGCTAGAAAATAAGTCTTTCCCCGGACATCTGCGGTCGACACCAGAACCCCAGAAATATAGCCCCTTGCCTCCGAGATTCATCCGTCGTCAGACCGACAGCCGATGGGTTCAGAGATTGTAGCTTAAGTAGCTCTGTAATTTTGCAGGTGTACCCAGAACTTTACAGATGAACTGAACCCGTACGAAGTCTTCATAATATTACTGTATATGTTCAAATATTAGGCTTCAGATACACTCAACTGCTGAAGCGTTAACATTCATCACACTTCTTGTTTTTAGTAAAGATTTAGAAGGAAAGCAAGACAACTTGTGACCGGGGACGTTCCTTGGAAAAAGTGGAAGTCGTATATTGCTTTGTCAACCCTTCTGTGATAGATGAGCAATGTTAGCGTCTCTGCTAGTTGCTAAACACACTCTTGATGTCCACTGTACTTTGGAAAGGTGATGAAGGGTCAGAAGAAAAGAGCACAAACACGGGCAAGGGAGCTGGTATCAGTGAAGCGTTTCTGTAACGAGGAGAATGACGACAAGGACAAGGAAGTGTGTGCGTGCGTGTGTGTGTGTGTGTGTGTGTGTGTGTGTGTGTGTGTTTGTCTAATTATTTACAAAAACAAGAGTGTGCTCATGTCAATGGACAGAAGCGATAATAATCCGTTTAACTGTCTGAGCAAAATCCAAGAAAAACAATCGCACCCATGTACTGTATTTGTTGTCTGCTTTCACTTAATGATGGCTCACATCCTGTGGCCCGAGTCCTGCTGCTGCTTTGAAGTGCTGTGTGTCCTCATGGCTGATGGGATGATGTAAGATCATCTGATCGGTGACTCAGATAGTCAGAGTGGCCAACGGTGCATCTGTTTCCTGTGGTATTATTGATACATTTGTCTTATTCTGGTAAATGATGTAATGCATCAGAGAAACGAGCTATCACAAACGCCGCTCATAAAGCTGAAAATAATTCCCTCGGAGCACAATTTCAATTGTGTTTCCATATATGTTCCTAAAAAGTCATCTTTATTTTCTATGAATATGTAGCTGATCTGCATCTCATTATCACGTGCCGCCCTTTGTGTCAGCGGGAGAGCAAACTGTTATTTGACCGCAGCTAAAGAGGCTAAAACGAACGAATGTGTAGAATAGACGATGCAAAAATGTTGATTTAGGATTTGAATGTCAAAGTCATGAATGGAGCTTTACTGTTACCATGTGTCGTCGTCCCCCCCCCCTCCTCCTCAGGGTTCCTTGGTTCCAGATGAGGGAGCAGCACTTCAGCTCCGGCATCAACAAGCGATCGCTGGACTCCATCGAGAGGGCGGCCTTCTTCGTGACACTGGACGACGAGGAGCAAGGCATGAGGGGGGAGGACCCGGCGGGGAACTTGGACCGCTACGCCAAGTCCCTGCTGCACGGGAAATGTTACGATAGGTGAGCGAGGACACGCGGGGGAAAGAAATTTGATGGGCGTTGAGATCGCAACCAGAGATACGTTATCCTGCTTTTGGGTGGCTTCAAATCCCCAAATAACCCCTGATGGAGCCTTTGTGTTGTGCTGATGTAAACATTTGCAGCCTCACAGAGCAACTGGCTCCGACCTTTTGAACCCTTGTAAGTGGAGGTTGTAAAAATGTAAAAGGTTCGATATGTATAGCGAGTAGGGGTGGGTATCGTTAGGATTTAGTGGGGGGGGGGGGGGGGGGGGGGAAGAGACATTTAATTAAAAAAGAACATTCTTGTATGTAAACAAAGTCTTTCTTGAACGGCAACCGCAGACATGTTTAAATAGCTCACTATTGTTGACTCTGCTGTTTCAATGCCAACAACAAATGTGACTATGAGAGCTTTCCTACGGGGAGGAGTGTGTTTGGAGTGTAGAGCCTTGGTCATCTCCCCACAGTGAAGAAACGAGTATTGTTCAGGTGTGTTGACTAGAGTGGTCGTGGGATTGCAGCTTCAAAATTACTTATAACCAGTGGTGTATAGTAACGAAGTAGAAATACTTCGTTACTGTACTTAAGTCGTTTTTTTGGATATCTGTACTTTACTTTACTACTTATATTTCTGTTGACTTTTACTTATACTTCACTACATTTTGCAAAGAAAACTGATACTTTGACTCCGATACATTTCCCCTGAAACCTTCGTTACTCGCTACAAAATCAAATCTATCTTTAGAAACAAAATGAATCATGAGACCAACGTCGGGGACTGGTGGAACAGAGACTGCGAGCAAGCAGGTTTGGTGAATCAGTGGTCCTAGCTTGCAAGTGTTAGGTTTTTAAGAACAAAGGATGAAGGAGCCTGCAGGCCGCAGGTACTCTTCTGCTGCGAGCTTCTTACTGCGCACGCGCATCAGAAGAATGAGCTAGATCCGGTTCAAATTAAAAACAATATTTAATGTACTACACAAAGTTCACTTACAAACTGAATTAACTATCAATAGTAATGTTCTCGAGAGCAGAGACCACATACACGCATCTCCTCACAGTCTGGCGCGGCCAGTTAGCTGAAAATGAGAGCTGCAGTGATCTGAGGTAAACTCCCTAAAACATTGTCTTTTGTATCCCCTGAGAGTCGGAAAGTGTCCGATACTGTCATAAAACGTGTGAATGACCCTCCGTGGCGATTAGTGATTGGCTTCATTTGAATTCTGTCCCCTCCCATTATCGATCCCTTAGCAAAACATCTTGGCTCCTCGCAAAACATCTTGGCTCCTCCTCTCTGTCCTGCTGGTCAGCTTGGCATTTGACCGTCCCACTGGCCCCATCCTCCATCGATGAGGTCGCCTCCATTTGCTGCTGCATGTCTGACACCTCTCTCAGAATCCCTATCTGACCCTCAAAGCTATTCTTAGTGTTTTAATACCTACAGTGACTATACTTCTATGATTTAATACATTCAATGAGTTAATATACTGTAACATATAATATCCTCTATAAGTAAGAATATTGTAAACCTATAATACATTCCATATGGAAACATATTGTGACTAACATATTTATTATTGTAACACTTCTACTCACCACTAGGGGCGTTATTAAATCCTACTAATAATGCGTTTAATACTGAAATTCTCCACAAATCCCCCCTAACACACTATTCATAGTGTGTTCATAAATTCCCAGGAAAAACAATCCCTCTCTAATGGTCCTTTATGGGCCAAGGGTGAATTTCCTCAACTAAACAGTAGCTAACAGTTCAAGTTCATAAACATCATCTACACCTAACTGATTGCCCTATGCTTGTAGAAGTTCACTAATGCAAGGGATGCAGCAGCGAACGCAGAGGACCAGGTGGTGGATGTCCTGCGTCAAGTTCTGGATCCATCCTGCGAAATGAGGGATAGAGAAGAATTCTGAGAAGCCTTGTCTGCTCCTTTTTCACTTGACAAAAATTATATTTCCTAATACAATGCACCTCTAAATCCCAAATTGACCCTATAAAACAAAAAACAAACAAACAAACCAATCTCTCTCTGTCAATTTTCCAAATTGTCAGTATCTCACCGGATGTTTTCAGAAGTCCATCTGGACTCAATCAGGTCCTTCAGCATCCCAGCGAAGATGATCAGGAGCTGCTCGTGAAGTCCTGCTTTGGCATCACGAGTGAAGTTTACAAAACGCTGTTGGTTATAATATATGCAATTAATCCAATCGACATTTTTATTGATTGACTCCCACCAGAAAATTCTGATTTCTGGCATTAAATTAATTACCCTCCCAGTGGTATTCCCCCAATATGTTCTAGAATGAAAGAAAAGAAGGCCAGTATCTTTTGCATACAGAACAGATACTCATTAAAACATCAAACACCGAATAATAACACTTCTATAAGTAAAATGTGAGATTATAACTCATAATGTCCATTAATCATTTTGTTCATTTGTTTCCATACCCCCCCCTTCGAGACTAAACAAAGTCTCGAAAGAGCAAAACAAAATCAACACTACAAACTACGCAAGCAATAACAGAGGTAAATAATAGGATTATAATCATGAGATATTCAAAATGGATATTCCTCCACCACTTCGATCTTTATTGCGTCATCCTCATCCCTGTCCGTGTCAGCTTCGTGTAATAATGGCATCAGAGTTTGATCGCCGGGTAGCACAACTCCAACCCATCTAATTATCATTGCCTTTGCAAAGGTCAACAACAGCGTACAAAAACAAAACATCACACACAACGACAGAACGAGCGCTACCAAAATCTGAACTAACACTGCAATGCCTTCCATTTAGTGTCCCTCTTTTGTACTGTATGGTATTGATCCATCATGTACTCTGGTGCCTGATCAGAGTCACCAAAGTTATTATCTACGTTTGAAATAGTCCTCTGAGCTGTCATGGATGTCTCTACATGATTCTCTTCCATCCTTTGTTCTCTAACTTCAACCATGTCATTACTGTTGTTCACGCTAGGCTCTATTTTTGATATTAGCTTCTGGGTTGCATTAATCACATCCTTAAACGTCCTAGATGTCATATTAGATGTCCGCGTTATGTTTACAAATGTCGTAGGTGCCACAGATGTCGTCACTGTTGTAACGATTCTTCAGAACACCATTCATTCTTTCGCACATCCCTTGACTTTGCGGATGATAGACTGCACCCAGACGTTGTTTAATTCCAAGTTTTTGCAAAATCAATTTCACCGTCTTATCCACAAACTCTTTCCCATTGTCTGAGGATATTCGATCTGGAAGTCCCCACCTGCTTATGACCTCTCTACATAAGAACTTGGCTTTTTTTTTTTTTTCGTTTCAAATGCCAAAAGGCCATCGTGTAAAGGACAGATTACAGTGTAGTTTAGCATTCCCAGTATCTTTAATCATAGCTCTCAAAGGCCCTGTCAAGCTAGCATAATCCTCAACCCATGCTGAAGAATATCCTGCAATACCAAGAAATGTCATCATCTCTCGAACTGTTCTGGGTTTTGGAGCCTTGCGAATAGCCTCCACATGACTCTCAGAGATGCTTCTATGTCCCTGCGTTATTGTTTGACCCAAATAAGTTACCTTCTCCTTACAATACTGCAGTTTCTTCAGAGAGGCCTTGTGACCCTTCTCTGCTAGTATTTGTAGCAATTTAGTTGAGTCCTTATGACATGTCTCCTCATCTGGTGAACAAATGATGATGTCGTCCACATATTGAATTACATTACTTGTTAATACCTGCTCTATTCCCTCCAAATCGTCTTTCACTATTTTATTGAAAATGTGAGGACTATGTTTGAACCCTTGTGGCAGTCTCTCATACTCATAAGATTGTCCATTGTACGTGAACCCGAAAAAGCTTTGGCTTTCCCTACTAAGTGGAACACTGAAAAACGCACCACATAAATCTAACACTGAAATGTGTCGCATTTGGCGGAAGTTGGGCTCACAAAGTATGTGGATCCGGTACTTCTGCTTGAAAATCAACCACCACTTCATTGACCGCTCTTAAATCATGTGTCAGGCGATATGAATTATCTGGCTTCTTTATTGGCAACAAAGGCGTGTTGCTCTGCGGGTCCTGTGTTATTCTTAAAACACCCGCCTTCAAAAGTCCTTCAATCTGGGGTTCAATTCCTCGGATTGCCTCTTCACTCAGTGGATACTGGTTCTTCCAAGGTGGTTTGACTCCTGGTCGGAGTTCAACTCTTACTGGTTGAGCTGACTTCACAAGACCAATATCAGTACTATGCCGAGCCCACAAACATTCTGGAACTTGTTGTAGCATCTCTTCTCTCCTTGAGTTTGAGTCCATCTTAGTACTACAGATTGGCTCATGTGTCATTCTCACAGCATGTGGCTGTCCTTGTCCTTGAGCAGAGATCATGATCTTAATGAACCTCTGATCCTCGCTCTTCCAGATGGCAAGATTCTCTGTTACTGGTGTAAAAACAGCTTCTTCTGCCTCCGCCATCATTTCTCCCACTTGCTTCGGCGTATGTTCTTCACACACCCACAAGGTCACATGTGGCACACTCTTCTCGATATCAAACTCTTTGTCCAAATATTCATTTCTGTGTATCTTCATAGCTGCTCCTTGTGGTCCCAAAATTATACAGCCCGAATTTAGTTGAACTTGTTTTGGTTGTCGACTCAACCATTCTTCTGCGTATGCTTGAGCATCTTTTTTGAAATACTTGAGCGTGCAGTGAAATGGATACTCTGGAAGCTTCGCGTCGGGCATATTTACGATGATAAACTTTTCCCACAACTTAACTGGCTCAAGAAAATCTTCATTAAGATTTCCGATCCAACATACTGTAGAAGCTTCAGTCTCTGTTGTCATCAATAATTGGTGAACACTCTCGTTTGGCATTTCATCCTTTTTCCTATACACTCCCTTTCTCTCTTTTCTCTCTCTTTATCTGTTCTCTCCTTCTCCCTCTCTCTCTGCTCTCTCTCCTGTATCTCTTTTTCACTTTGCTCTCTATCCTGTTTCTCCTTCTCTCTCTGCTCCCTTTCCTTCTATCCCTCTCTTTCAGCTCTCTCTCTTTTCGCTCTTTCTCATACTCTCTTCTCTCCCTGTCTTTTGTGCTTTCTCTCTCTTCTCCTTTTCTTTCTGCTCCTTCTCTGTACGTTCCCTCTTCGTTTGCTCTCTGTCCTCTCTTTTTCAAACAACTGGAGAATGCCAAGCTCCACTTGCCTCTTCTCCTTGCGTTTTCTCCTCTTTTTTTTCCCTTCTTTTGCTCTGCCTTGTATGTTGATACAAGTACCAGCATTATTTTAATTACATCTGGGTTAAGAGTCGCCTCCACTGGCCATGGTTGGTCAATTTCAGGCCAGCGTTTATGCCATTTTTCCGATATTTTTGCAATGTTTGCGATGCCTCTAATTAAAGGATTATTCTTCTGTACCACTTCAACAGGAGTGATTACTTTTGGATTTTTAGTGTTCTTTTTCCCCATTATAATGACTTCCTCTTAGGTTCCGTTATTGTACTTTAAGAATTAATTGCTACAATTAAAACTACTCAAGGCTATTTAGATTACTTCCCCCTTCAATTAACCAATTCTCAAATTATCAAATTAACCAATCAACCAATTAACAAAGTATCCAATTATCCAATTATCCAATTATCCAATTAACCAATTAACCAATCAATCAACAAATTAACAAATTAATCAATTATCCAATATTCAGCTCAAATCATCAGACAGTCACCATATTGATGTACACCACAGCACAGATCAGAACAAACCACGCACAATAACAAAAATGGACATCTGCAATTGTCAGCAGAGGTTAGACCAAACAATCATATGCCATTAATTAATTAAATGCATTAACTGGTCAATCAGTTGCCAAGTTTTCTATTTATTTATTTATTTATTTATTTCTCCTATCTGCCTAGAGCATGTATTATTTCATGTGTATAGGAGCAGGTCAGTATCCTCTTAGGCTTATAATTGAAAGCAGGTTTATATGTGTACCATCAATATTACCTACGACTGCTAAAGAGTCTGTAGATAAATTTGTACCGGCCTTTAGTAGATTGAAACGTAAGCCTCCCCGTGGACGTCAGCCAGCCACACTCCGTGATGTGCCGTCCACTTCCTTGCCTCCCCTTGTCAATTCTCATTCACCGTAAATGACATAACAGACAAGAAACAGGCAATGATTTAGTCTCTTATGAACCCCTTCGGTCCCGTTAACAGCATACATGAATATTATTCCTAACTTGAACCCCTTCCCTAAACATTGTAGCATTTAGTGAACTCCAACTGAACCCAAACAGTTCAAATGGCAAAGAAATTCTCTGTATCTCCCAAGAGAGTTTTATCATCACCGAACGCCTTTCCATTCCCACATTCCGACCTCCATCTGGAGGGAATTTTGAGACGAGTGAGGGGGGGGGGTCAAACTCTACCCTTCTTAAACGAAGTTCATTGTGCATTTAACAGCTCATTTGTTATTTTACGTCCCTTTTAAGAAGAGCTCATGTTTTATTTACTGACTCGTTCAATTCATTACGTCTTCTCAAACGAAGCTCATTGTTTTATACAATACATCGGGCCACATATCTGTCCTTTCAAATTATTAAATGTCCCGTTCTAAAATCACCACCTATGTACGTTTATTCAATCATAATATGTTTTTTCTTTCTTTTAACGCATCTATTCTCATCCTATGCATTTTTACAGTACACATCTGGAACACATCAGCAGCTAAGTTTCACACACACATATTTTCAGCACTTCTACGCACACCCATTCTCTCTCTCTGCTCAATCCCAAAGTAAACACACACACGCATTCTCTTAGCCTTCTACGCACACCCATTCTCTCTCTCTGCTCAATCCCAAAGTAAACACACACACACATTCTCTTAGCCTTCATTCACACAGCATGCTTTTTGCCGCTATTACCTTTTTCCTTTTAATAAAATTTATGCTACCTCTGAGGTGTAAATATTCGATGAGAGGCTGCATCAGACACCGTTCGTCAACAAATGTCAGAGTGGTAACAGTCAATCGAATTTGTGAATTTACACTCTCCAGTTATTAAACTGACCATAAGATGTCGTTTCAGGTTTTACGCGGCCCGTACTACGCTCCTACACTTGAGGGCTCTACCTATCTGATTTGCGGCTCAATCATATGATCATTTCCTTTATTTCCTTATCACTCTTTCCTTTAACCTTTTACATTTATTTATTCAAATTACCTGGATCCAGGTTTTTCTAACTTAATTCCGGACTATGTCAGAGCCATCGTTACGCAGTGACTAATATGCATGTGTCTTACCGTTAAGAAGTTGAGGGCCCCTCTTCCTTAATCTTGCACGATACTATTTAGCCCACTTTATCGTTACCATGAAGCTATTCTAAACTATTTCTTTTCCTTCACTTTTTATATCTTCCCCCCTTTTTTTTTTTCATTAAATTTAGCACGGAGCCTCACTTTAAACATCAAATCAACAGGACATGTCCATAACAAGAAGGTTCTTAATTTACGGTGTGTCCAAGCAACTCCACATAACAATTCCACATAACAGCCCCAATTAATGACCAGCATTCAATCGAGAGAGCTCACCGTATGTGAAGTCGTCGTAGGAAACTGCCAGGCCACTTCCGATCTTGTTCGTGCCGCCATCTATGTCGTATCTTGCATGCGACAGTTCTGTTGAAGTGATGAGGAAGGATGCTCCGTGGACACTGTTCTTGCTGGTATAATAAAGTTTAATACAAACAAGCAACACATGCCATTACGAATCCACACATGCCATTACGAATCAAGTCGAATCCGAAAAAGTCCCTCCCTCTAGGGCTCTCGCTTCATCTTTATATAGGGTACATGTTATGTTTACATCTGGGCGGAACGTAAGAGAATGTATGTGGCCTCCTCATTCTACACATCCCCCTTCTGCCCCTGGTCTCCTGCACATCTGGTTTTCATCTAAGACAAATGTCACTTGGGGTCTTCTCTGTATTGTGTAAGACCTGAAAATATACCACATATACTTATGTACAATATATTATGTTGAACATTGTTGCTCCTGGATGGATCACAGCCAACACAATTATGTTCAACACAGCTCCATGTCCTTGGTCATGGTGCCACAGCACTTAAAAGAATAAACTTCATAATTCTCAAAATTCTGACCCTTAGCTTTTTTATTAACAGCATTTACTTGTACTTTTACTTTCAATACTTAAGTACATTTAATATCAGAAAATTACTTTTGATACTTAAGTACAATAAATATCAGATACTTTAAGACTTTTACTCAAATAGTATTCTAATAGGTGACTTTTTACTTTTACTGGAGTAGTTTTCCAGTAAGGTATCTTTACTTTTACTCAAGTATGGCTTTTGAGTACTTTATACACCACTGCTTATAACGACAGAGCTGCTCTCCTTTTTAATAACGACTAGGCTGACTCCAAAGGCAAGTCAATTTGTTTTGAATGCCATACTGCACAAAAGACATGTTTGAGTTCTCTCTACTTCTATCTGTGGTTCTGCTGTTTTAGAGGTGCAGGACTTAACATACTGCAGTGAGAAACAAAGCCACGGTGAGTAGAATGTGACGGGAAGGCCCCGAAGCTGCTCAGGGTTCTGACGGTTTAATAGTCGATGTTGAAAATCATTGTAGCCAACCTGTGCAAGGCGTTATCAATCTACTCTGCCTATAGGAAGCACTGCCAATCCCCTGTGTTTGTAGCAGTGTTACATTGTACTTACCCTTCTGCATCTATTTTTTTGTGTGTTTCTTAAATTCATAGCTGTTTTTTTCTCAAGATTCTCTTTCCTCCCTTTCTCTGCTGTCGCCCCTCAGGTGGTTTGATAAATCCTTCTCCATTGTGATCTACAAGAACGGGAAGAGTGGACTGAATGCAGAGCACTCCTGGGCGGACGCACCGACAGTGGCTCATCTTTGGGAGGTTCGTGTTCTCGTGTGTGTGTGTGTGTTCGTGTGTGTTCTGGGGATTTTGATTGTCTCACAAATGTGTGTCCCTACTTACTAGCATTGATCCAATTGGACTGTTTCTCATGAGTCAGAGGAGTGAAACAGTGAAACACTGCCAGAGCTAGAGAGCCGTTTCCGAGAAGTGGATGTGTTTAAAGAAGGATTCTAAATTATTAATGATTCTGCGGCCAACACCACAGCTGCTCATTCTCAAATTACTCCCACTCTACGCAGCAGCTGGAGTGAGCCATATATATATTTTGGAATGCCAGAATAAGAAAATATATACTTCAGCTACTGCATGTTTTGTCAGTCCAACAATCAAACGCACAGCTGAATGAAATATGGCGGCGGCACTACGGTGTGGAAACCGGCAAAACATCTGGAATGATGCACCTCGTACACTGATGGGGAGAACATCTGTGGTCTCATTGTGTGTACAAATGCATCACATGTCCACTGGTAATGGTGTGGGTGCCTGAGTTATGGAAAGGCCCCCCGTGTGGGCCCGCTGAAGCGCTAATCAGGCAATACAACTGCTACATTTTCAGGCCTACTGCGGTGAAGCACTTCTGCTGAGATCTGAGTGGAATTTTCTTCTCTTTTTTTCTTGCGATACCGAGTTACCAGCTACGTGGGGAAATGTAGTAATTAATTCCATTGTCGGTAGTTTACGATGAAAAGAAGCACGTACAGGAAACGCGTGGATTGTGTGTCCATGAAGACAGCTCAGCTGTGACCTTTCTGTGTCCACGTATACGTGACAAAATGAAGGAAAGTGACATTTAAAGTTAATGTGAGGAACTTTTTAACTGCTTATGAAACTGAATACTGATGCCTCCTATGTGACTGGCTAAAGTAAACGAGACCGTTGGTGAGAAAACTGGCTATTTCTTCATGGTTATTCTCGGAGGCCCAGGCCGTATAGCTGGGGCTGAAGGGAGGCACGGGATCATCAGAACCAGGACTGCACAGGGGCGGACTGTCGGACCCTGCTGCTGCAAAATTAGAGGTTTTCGAAAGGGAATCTGGTGCTCAGAAACGCAACCAGTTTTTTTTCGCAGACGACTAAAAGCAACACAAAATGAAAGTTCCTCATAGAGAAAATGAATGGGTTAGGGTCATTTCAGTTGTATTTTGTGTAAGTATATATTTGTATGTTAACACGAGCATGTCTCTTCCCAGTACACCCTGGCCACAGACGCCTTCCAGCTGGGCTACACCGAGGACGGGCACTGTAAAGGCGACGTGGACCGCTCGCTACCGTCTCCCCAGAGGCTCGCCTGGGACATCCCCTCAGAGGTACGTACACCCTGGGGAGATGTGTTTGACCCTCGTGTGTGCCGTTACAGTCGTATACTTGGTTAAGAACACGCCCGACTGGTTACATTCTCGTACCTGCCTGGACAAGCACACACAAGTCCAAAGAGTATGCGGGGCTGCACGGGTTGTTTGCGATCCACTTGAGGATGTCACGCAGCCGACGTGCTCGAACAGTCTCTCGCGGATTCATCCCAACTCACCCGCTTGTGAACGGCTGCCATCCCGTCGTATGTTGTTATGAACATGCTTGGTTCTTCCCACTGTTTTCATTTAGTTTTGGAGCGAGGCCTCTTCTCACCAGGCTTTCCTGAGCAGTTCAAATGTATCTATTTAAAAGGAGCTATGAAAGTAAATCAGAGTCTGGGGCCGGGATCGCCGCCTAGCAGTCCACATGCTAACGCTGTGTTAATTGGGGCTAGCTAACACGAATAGAGGCAACCCGGCTTCCGCTACGACGCCACTCTGCCACCATGGAGATGATCATCAGTGGCATCCGCCTGTCGGTGCAACCGCATCCTGCACACACAGCAAAGACCAGTTTCCTCTTGTGGGTTTTTTTTCCCCGAGAAAATCAATTTTGCACATGCGGTCGTGGATGTCAGACTTCTCTGACCACAACAGACAACTTGCTCATAAAAAGCACAGGCCATCTAATTGCGCCATTGCATTGACTTTTGCCAGTGAGCCAAACTAACTGGTACTAAATGTACCGGTCCACACTTGAATGGAATGCACATTGCGTAGCCATCACATTTCGCAGAGGCGGACCTTAACACCGGCTTTGTGTTCCCGCATCGCATGTTAACTTTTGAAAATATAATCCAGCCTCCTTCAACGTCGATTAACTGTCTTCCCCATGTTTTCATAACGTCACCTCGGCCTGCACAACAGTTTCAGAATATCTGTTTAACAGGAATCTACAGTATGTGCAGCAGAGCCCAGATGAAGCGTTTATTGAGCAAACTCTTTGAAGATTATTGATTGCATCATTTCCATTAGCAGGCGTTGGTATGATCATGTATTTAGGTCTACCTGCAGAGCCAAACACAACATTAAATAGACAGGAATAGACTGTTAAATCGTTCATGCCGATGAGTTTTGTGGCAATTAATTGTCAACCAAAATTGGTCATTTTGACCCAGCCCTGTGGGTATTATTTTCTTTCCTGGCTACAAACTGGTTGACCTTCGGCGAATTTCGGTTAACGTTACAGTCGTCTTCAAACTTTCAAATCAAAGCAGACACACACGCGCTGATGCAGAGCAGAAAAGTCACATCTTGGAAAAGTCACCAATCTATGTATGCGTTTATGTGTACAGTGCAAAAACAATACTAGTAGTGCTCTGTAAGTGAGGGTGAGAGTGTGGTGTTCCTCTCTGAGGCAGAACCCTCCCTGCTTTTGGAACGAAGCTGTTTTGAGCCACTGCCCCTAAAACAAACGTGAGCCTGCACATGTCCCAGAAATTAGCAAGTATTCAAAATGCATCTGTGTGTCAGTGGAAAGACGAAAACAATTGAAGGATTTGAGACTTTATTCAGCCCTCCCTTTGTATCAACAGCACACAGGAACTGCGATGCTAACAAGTAGTCTAATGAGAGGCGCAGCCATCCGCACATAGGTGAGCTCAAAACGAAAACACAAGCATAGCAGACATTCAAGGATAGGCAAGTGAGAAAACAAACATTATTGTTTTTCAAAACGTTATTTTGAAAAAGTTTTGGCAGGTTTTTTTTGCCAGCATAACTCTTATTTTTAAATGTTTTGTTGTTGTAGTCCTCACTTCGGCCGTAAGAGGCTGACGTGCAGCACTGCCTCATGTTCTAAACGGGACCAAAAGCTTCCACGTTTGATCTTTTCCTCATCTCAGCAGCAGTTTAACATGTAATCTAGCAGGCGGATTGAACCCAATCCAAAGCTTCAGTGGTGGCATGTGCCACGTCTGATGAGCTGAGTTGATACATTTTGTCGGCCCGTACAACTCTCTTATACGTAACTTTGATGCAGTGCGCCCGCCCCCCCCCCCCCCCCCTCCAGCATCTAAATCTACTTTCGTTTTGACCCGCTCATTTGGGCCGGTCTCAGATTCCTTATCTTTTTCCTCTCTGACATCCGGATTCAGAGAATGTGTTTTTATACCTTTATCACAGTTCACAGGCCAGGTTAACAAATACAGGAAACCGCTTTCAATACATGATTTATCTTGAGGAGCAGCTTTGTGTCCTTCTAAAAGCCATGACCCGGTTACTTGATGTCAGCGGTGGGTCTTTTAACAGCGGATTAAAAAGTTCCTTTGCGTCTGAGCAGCTCCGTCCCAAGAGCATCCGGCGAGTCGACCTCGGCGCTCTAACTGGAATGTGATGATGCAGGAGGTCTGTCTTTTTAAAACCTTCAAACCCAAGCAACAAAATCTTCTTAGATCCATCTCTAATCGGTGCCACTCGCCTGTGTCTCATCATAACCCTCCGTGTGATAGCGGTAGGTGCGGTGGGCGATGAAGTCAGCCAACTTGTCCCAGGGTTACATTCCTCCCAGTCTTTTGGCAGGTTGGGACATATTTTTCATTTAGTTTTAAGTTCTCCAGAGACGGATTTTGTGACAGAGAAAGAAGAAAGAGGGGGAGTAGGAAAATCGGTGTGTCACGGTGTTGATAAAAGTGAAAACTGGACTGTTGAACTGCTGTGTGTGGGGAAAATTCTTCTTTATTTAAGGTGTGTGTGTGTGTGTGTGTGTGTGTGTGTGTGTGTGTGTGTGTGTGTGTGTGTGTGTGTGTGTGTGTGTGTGTGTGTGTGTGTGTGTGTGTGTGTGTGTGTGTGTGTGTGTGTGTGTGTGTGTGTGTGTGTGTGTGTGTGTGTGTGTGTGTGTGTGTGTGTGTGTGTGTGTGTGTGTGTGTGTGTGTGTGTGTGTGTGAATGATTAATCTACTTTTCATTGCACTGGTAGGATTCTACTGGATAACCATTAATGAATGACCCAAGTCTACATCCTTGTTTGTGGTGTGTATTGAACAAGCTTACATTTTTCTTTCACAGTACAAGAAGGAAAATAATCTTTCCAGGTTTAGTTTACGAAGCATAAAATGTTTGATGTTTTACATGACAAGGACACTTGGGACGCTTTTGTTGTCTAATGTCTTGTGTAAATATCTATCGGTGACCAGCAAAACAAACAAACTGTGAGGTGGTTTCCTCTGGCAAAAGTCCCTTGGTTGTCCCGGCCGCAGCATGAGAGATACTCCGTCTACTCGTGCTCTGCTCAGGGGGAGAGGCAGGGATTTTCCCCTGCGACCGGCAGCCAGGGCACACGGGTGGTTTCATACTCTCACACCCTCTAGAAAGGGAAAATGAAATGGCCCAGAGAAGCCTTTTGTGATCGAGACATGAACCAGCAAAGCCTTTCACTTTCCTGTCACAGTCCCTTCACTGCTGCGTGTTTTTTCTTGTTTCGCCCTCATCGAGTTGCAGTGCGTGGAATCATTCTAAACATGTACCCATCTTTTTTTTTCTCTTTCTTTACATTGTGAAGCCGACGTGGAAAATGTAGACGTGATAAAAGCATGCGTGGCTGCGTGTGCTCGGCTTAAAAGCTTCGCATGTCGTAGCATAGACGGGGTTTGGGAATGGCTTCCCGATGGAGGACTGGGGCTCCGTCTCCCTGTGCCAACAAAGAGCTGTTTTTTTTTTTCCTGTTCTATTCTCGTCTGCACCGGCTCGACCGCATATCTGGATGTCCTGACACATAACTGGGGAGGAAATTGTCTGCGGTATTCTCAAACTGTCCCAAAGTGCATCGCGGTGGAGCAAAGCCCTGCATTCAAAGGGGACAGAAGTCGCCCATGTGACTGGTCACAAATGCCACCCTCTTAAGACATATACATATATAATGTACAGACAGTATGACAGTGTATGTGTCAGAGTGTACTACAGCCTCCTGCACCTTGAGTTAAGGACAAATAATGCTGCAAGTAGTGTTTGATTTTACTCGACATAAAAACACACGGAGAGAGTTTTAGCGACTTGCCATAAAAGCAGACATTAGCTACTTTATAGTGGAGGTTTTTCAAAGTCTGACGCACACACAACTGTCACTGGATTACCTTCATAGCGATGAAGAAAACCCCCAAATTGATGATTCTCAGGCAAGTTGTGGAGTCATAAGGTGCCTTTCCTCTCATTTCAAAGCAGATTTATTGACATTTATTTGCGATGGACATGGAAGAGTTGAGTTGTGACTTCAAGACGGAGTACTACGAATTTTGATGCAATCGCACTAAAAATAATACCCGTGCAGGATGTGCGAGTGATGAGATGTCAAAAGCACGCGATCGTAGAATGCGGATGTACATTGGCTCATGTTTCTCAGAGCTACTTTGGACGTGTGTTCACTGTAAAGTGTTTCTTTAAAACCCGTGTGTGTGTGTGTGTGTGTGTGTGTGTGTGTGTGTGTCGGTATCGCGTCACGCTACAGTTTTATTACTTCTTGTTACAAAAAGAAAACTCGCAGGGTCCTCATATCCCATGAATAATCCAGTGTTTCCCTTTCAGTACCTCTAGATAGGACCCGCCACAGATTCATATTGAACTCAACATATTTTTACCCTTCGAGTGGGGTCTGTACAGTCTGCAGGGGGGGGGATTCAACGTTCAAATAGTATTTTAAAAGTTCTTCATAGATCTAGCATCTTCATTTTTCTCTCAAAGTGCACCACAACGATGCATTTGACTTTGAAATGTACCCCAGAGAGGGTGACCATTACTGTGCTGTTCCATACCAGAATAGATATTGCAGAACATCGTGCAGCCCTATCTATAAATCTATATCTATACCGTGTCCATAGGTTGGTTATTGTTAAAGTTGTCTATTGGGTATGTATTAAGTTGTCTGGTATCTTAAAATGACGCACTCATCCACCTGACTGCACACTGGTGTGGTAAGCTCAGAGAGCGTTGCACTAGTGAACAATAGGCTCCCTTCCTCTGGACTGTTGACATTCCCTTCCCCTTTCAGCAAAAATATATATTCCAGAAAAGGGAACTTATGTTCACATTTGCTCGCGTGTGTGTGTGTGCTGAAGGAGGAACGGGTGGTCTTTAAAACTGCATTTCCTGTTTATTTGACTGTTTCCCGGCTTCCCTTTCCTCTTTTGATCACATCATCCCGTTTGCCAATCTTTTGAATCTGTCAGAAACACTTTCTCTTGGTTTCCTCTTCTGTTCGTCTGTGTGCCCGTAACGATAATGCCGCTTGTGTGCTATTTGAGGTGTAAATTGCTGCCGACAAAGCAACGGCTAATGTCGGGCAACTTCCAGGCAGATTTATCAGAAACGTCAGAACTCGTGAGTGCACGGACATTTAAAAGAATATCACACAAATACCATAATAAACAAATGGAGCCCGATATGACCTCACAAAGGTGCACACTATGTGTGAGGATCCTTGTCTTAGGTTGGTGTGTTTAAAAAAAAAAAAAAAAAGAAGGAATAAAAGATGAATAATTTCATGTAATTCTCAGTGATACCAGACAAAAAGTGAGCCTCACTCTGTTTAAGTTAACCGATGAATTAATAATAAAAATGAGTCTGTGAGGCTGTAGTTATGAACAGTGGTGTTTTGAGCGTAATGCTGTTTACATTCATTTTATTCATTTTTGCAATTATTGTACACTCGTCTACCACGAATATTTACATTTTATTTTATGTATATTTTATCCCAATACTTTAACTTCTGCACCATTTTGTCTTAGATTCTTTCTTCTTTTCTTTTCTTTTATATATTTATATAATGAGCATTATTTTCATTGCCAGCAGGCTGCTTCTCAGGGTTCAACCTGAATGGTTTTTGTCATTCCCGTCGGGCAAGTGGCTCAGAAATCTATTTGCTTTTACTTGCCCCTCTACAAATTGTATAGATAGATCGATCTATCTTTCATTTACTAGAGATTATCAAATACCAACAAAGACCAAAGTTGATTATCATGTTTTAATTCTTATTTAGGTAAATGAATCTGGAGTTTTGCCCTCATCCTCCAACTAAACTCCGGTCTCGACGATAACCGAAAGGCTCGCTTGCACTTCAGCTCATAAACTTCCATCTTTACCCACCGCCATCTTTTAATGAGGGAAGAGAAGGAAGCAATATGGCTCCTTCTAGAGAGGCACCGATCATGTTTTTCTGCTACCGTAACAAATTGCTCATCGTCTGTGAGCCATATATGATCGTTTGCTGTTTTTTTTCACAACAGCTGGAATACAAGGCTTCAACGTTTTTCCCCACAGTCCTAAAAAATCATTTCCAGTGTCCCGAAGTCAACATCTTACAAGCTACCGTTTGAACACATCACGATAACGTTATAATTCACCTGCACCTTGTATTCATTTTTACTGAAAAGAGCTTGAACGCATCAGCTAGCTGGCGTTACCAGCTCTCCTCCTGCCGATTTTAGCACAGATTTGTTGTTCACGATGTAGTATTATCAGGGACCAACGACTTGTAACGACATTAATGCTGTTCTCACGATCGCATATTTTTACTGAATATCGTCCGTTAACGATGGGCAGACGATCAATCGGGGCATCCGTAGCTGCTTCCCTCATCGGCTCCGGAAAAATCTTATGTTTTGATTTCACTCACCTATTTTGCTGGCCCCTGGCAATCCTTATTGTTGAGTCCTACTTCTCTGTAATTGTTGAACTTGGAAGTTGAAACTGATTTGAAAGAACTGCAGAGAGGGCAAATTCCCCCATACTTGGGTAAAGTCACTTCACATCCTCTAGTAGATTTCCACTGCCTGCCTGCGTAATCTGTCAACACTGTGATGACTTTGAGCCCTAAAAACATATGCAATGCAAGTGAAATGATCACGTCTGTCTGTCTGTCTGCCAGGTTCAGGCTCAGGTGTGCAGCTCCCTGGCTGTTGCCCAGGCGCTGGCGGATGACGTGGACTGCCACGTCTTTCCCTTCAGAGAGTTCGGAAAAGGACGCATCAAGAAGCTACGCGTCAGCCCCGACGCATTCATACAGATCGGCTTACAGCTGGCGTACTTCAGGGTAAGGCTTCGACACGCTCACACACATTGTAGAGTGCAGAAATGCATATTTTTTTAAGATTGTACATGGTTGTTGTTTGGTTCCCTGTCCACTGCTGGATTGAGTTCTACTATTTGCTGCTATGAAAGCTCGATCTGTATTAGATTAAATTGAAAAAGCTCTTTTTAAAAAATCATGTTTGCATCTTCTTCTCTTCTTCCTCTAGGACCGTGGTGGTTTCTGTCTGACCTACGAGGCGTCGATGACTCGTCTGTTCAGGGAGGGCCGGACGGAGACTGTGCGATCCTGCTCCAACGAGACCAGTGCCTTTGTCAAAGCTCTGGAGAATGGAGAGGTACACAAAGTCCGAGATTATGCTCTCTTCCAAGTAACATTCAAATTGAAAGCTCACACAATTGTTTTCAACTCCTGCTGACCCCATTGTTCGTCACCATATTGTCAGAGGGAAGAAATACAGACTAACATGGGCTCAGACTCCTTAATCATCAGTTTTGTACTTCTGGTAAATCTAACGTGTATGAATAATTTGTAGGTGATTCTATTTACGGTCACGTTCACACCAGCCTTGTTTGGTCGCGTTGAACCGGACCCTGGGGGGTTAAACCCCCTTTGGTGCGGGTTTGTTCGGGTTGGTGTGAACGCCGGACTCGAACTCGGGTGCAAACTAGACCGCCGCTATCTGGTCCGCCTCGAAGGGGTGGTACCGGACTGCTGTCATCTGTAGCGGTTAGTTTCACCATTTCGCACCAAAAAAAAAAAAAAGTTATCTTTTTCTGTTTTGGTGACAGACTGACTGTTTAGACCCGGCGCTGCTGCTGGCCACCAGCCCGCTGTTGGGCACAATTTCTTTCACCGCTGTAGCATGAAAGCGTGGTGGAGTTCACAAGCTAGCTGACAACACTTAACCTTCTCCACTCCGGCGAGGACGCCGGCGTCCGCGATCCCCTCCCCTTCCGTTCGTACAGCTTGCTTCCGCAAAATGCGTCACAAAACATGGCTGTGTTTGGTATCCCAGCATGCCCCAAATCCTCATCTTTGCAACGAAAACATCTATTTTCTTTCATTTCTTATGGATTTTGTCACAAAAGGAGCCCAAACACACACTGTCTAAAGTCGCCATAACCGCTGCAAGTCGGATCTTGCAGCATTTCGACGGAAAAAGACACATTACAGACCCGACAATGTGCTCGCGGATGTTACCATGAAACTAGTGCCTTCAGAAAACGCTAGTACTTATAGTGCAAACCTTGACTGTTTCTTACGTAAGCCGTAAACCAACGTATAACCTTTGCGTAAATGAGCTTCCGGCATACTCGATCGTGTGCTCTGTCGCAGCCATTACACACAGCAAGTCCGCCACACACACACCACGTCTTCGACCATATATACATCGTTTTTGCAATTTGCAAAGGCTAAAAATGAAAGGAAAATAATATCAAAATATAAAGGGAGAAACACCTTTAGTGTGTCAGAATATCATTTGGTTACCATGTGTCCATTTGGGTCTCCAAATATCCTTTTAGAGCTCCGCCTGGATCTCTTCATGGAAGAAACACTGTAGAATCGTCATACTTTGTCCAATCTTCTTCAAATTTGAGGCAGTTGTTCACTGATAGTGTAGTTACAGCCCTATACTGTCCTTTACCTGTACAGATACAGCCACAGGCAGTTATTTATACTGACAGATACTTTTTATTTTAGGCCGACAAAAATCCTCAATTTTTACTGACTCCAAAGGACCACTGCTCTGTTTCTGTATGACCTACAGGTCTCAGACACTTCCACAAGGAACCTTAGGGGGTTTTCTTTCTAGAAAGACCTCATTGATGCATATAGTCAGAGTGGTTCAGAAGCTACAGCCATTTTAATTTGGGTATGTCATTTTAGGTGGTTTTGCTCCAAAATAGGGGTGGGGTGGAGGAGGTTAATGCTTCATTAGCACACTCTTGTCACAGCTAGGAAAGCACATTGTTACTACAGGTGACGACTTTTATCGACAGATTTTCTGTACCTTGTTAACCGGTGTAGCATTAAAGCATGGTGGAATTAGCTACATTAGCCCCTAATAGAGTCAAATTCAACAACTTTGCGATGCACATCGTACCTCGATGCAACTGTTTGACCAATTATCAAACGGCATTTTGTTTACAATGTTTTTGACCATTTGAGTTTTGCCTTTTTATAACGCAAACCGGACCAGTTGGAATATTGAAAATGATGTATCATCCTCTCGTCGGTTCGATTCCGAGCTTTCGGTGTGAGCCCGCCCTGAGGGATGTCGGTAAAGATGTGATTTGTTTCGACAGACCGAGGACCAATGCAAGCGTCTCTTCCGACTGGCCTCAGAGGGGCACCAGAACCTTTATCGACTGGCCATGACGGGAGCCGGAATCGACCGACACCTCTTCTGTCTGTACGTGGTGTCCAAATACTTGGGAGTAGAGTCACCCTTCCTCAAAGAGGTAAGCTTGTGGTTTTTGTTAAATGTTCCATCTCTATTTTAGTCTTTTCAGACTTTTTGACGCACAGATCTGTAATAGAACATAACCCCCCCCCCCCCTCTTCTCTTTTCCCCCCTCCTCCAGGTTTTGTCGGAGCCTTGGCGCCTCTCCACCAGTCAGACCCCGGTTCAGCAGATGGAGCTGTTCGACCTGAAGAACCACCCCGACTTCATATCGCTGGGCGGCGGCTTCGGACCTGTGAGTGACGCACACTTTCCTGTAGTTGTACCTGCATATGTCAACAGCAAGAACACAATACGTAGTCTGAGTCTGACCGTGTGGTTGTAAACAATGGTATATGTGCACAGTGGGTGGTGTGCGAGGTACAGACGCTTATCTCACTTTACCTCTGTGCTCACGTCAGGTCGCTGATGATGGTTACGGGGTTTCGTACATCATCATGGGCGAGGACATGATCAACTTCCACGTGTCGTCCAAATACTCCTGCAGCGAGACTGTAAGTAAAGCCTCAATCATCTACTTATTTAATGTATTAAAGTTTGCTTTTCCGTTACTTTTCATGACATTGACTGCACGTTTGTGACCAACATGTTCAACTAACCGCCGACATCCCTGGAACTTGAAAATTCCTAAAATCTGTGTCAACATAATTCATTCCAGCTGTGGATGTCTAGACCTCCATAAACAATAAGCAATCTCTCCCAAATTCCAAATCATTTCTACAGAATAAACTATCTGCGGACTGGTTTTTAACGAGACCGTCTGGCCGTCTCCCACAGTGCGGAAGTGTTGCGTCAGCATTCATTCATGCTCAAACCACAAAGCACATGACGGAGCAGAAGAATCGATGCATCGCCGTCTGTTTTCACTTCCCTTCTCGTTTTTCCTGTGAAATCTAGGGAATTACATAAAGCTAGGGGGAAATGCCTATCTGCACCGAGCGATCTGTGTGTAGATGCAGCGGCCGAGACGTTACCAGATGTTGCTGCACAGAAGTGACGAACTGGGTTTGAGATCATAAAGAAACAGCGTCTCCATTAGTTTGTCCACCAAAGAGCGGTGACGAGTTTATTTTTACAGCGCAAAACGTCCCACTTGGTGCGTTCATTGTAGACCATATTGCCCACAAAATAATAACAATGCTTTCTACAGATGCATTGTTTATCAGTGTCGGTACGGCTACGAAGCTTAACACAACTGAAGCCACTTCTGTCTCTCCTTCCTTCTCTCTACGTGGTTTCATCCCACAATGTTAGACATTCTTCCTCTTTTTAATACTTTTGTTTTCTCCATTTTTAGGACTCCCACAGGTTTGGAGCTCAGATAAGTAAAGCTCTTCAAGACATCATGACTCTCCTCTCTGCTGACTCCAAAACCTCGTCGTCCTCCTCCAAAGGCACGGCCCAGCCTCAGTCCAAGAAGCTCCTCTGAATGTGGCGCAGAGCAGCTCCCCCCCCCACGTGGACTAAATGTTCCCCCTCAAGACATCCGAGCTGAGCCGAGAAACCACTAAGAACCCAATATCTAGATTCTGTAATGTTTAAAGCACCGCCCGTTCTGTGACTGACCTAAAGGCGTTACTTCAACTGACAAAAAGGGAATTTAACGAGGAGATCTCGGTCTAGTTAGAGAGTGGCGGGTGCTCTTCGTCAACACCTTTTTATTTAAGCCGCAACTCTGACGTGGCTGTTAGGCTCCAATCAAGCAGAGAAAAAACGAGGCACGCTGAAGACGCAAGGAGCCCCTTTATGACGGGGGATCTGTGGCACAATGTTATGATTTGCATTCTTCCATTTAAAAACTATTTGAAAGCCTTTTCTGTGTGAACGGGCACTAACAGAGAGTCTGTCAGAGAAGGTTAAATCTAGAGAGCGTGAGATTGCAAAATTCTTCATGTCCCTGCTCTCTGAGAACATGAAACCAGTGATGGTTGATCGGTATTTTTAACTCTCTTTTTTTAAGAAAGGGGGAGCCAAGCTCATCACAGAGGAAGGAAGTTATTATGACGGCAATAAAAAACGGAGAAAGGAAGACAGATCTCCCTGACAAATGCAACAAATCTCAATAGAAGTGATGGCAGACGTCTCTTCAGCTCGTCGGCGAGAAACGATTCTGTGCGGCTCGACACACTGACACTTTGATGTCAGATTTAGAAAAGCTTGAAGGGGGGAAAAGGCGGTGAAACGAGGATAAGATCAATCTCAATGAAGGGAACGAGTCACTTGCAGATCTCCAACCAGAAGAGACACTTTTTTAATTTTAATTCTAGACGTTCACAAGCTAGAAAGAGTCCTCGTCTAATCAGTTCCAGGGCTGCTTCTACCCATCACCTGACCTCATGTACCACGGCCTGAATCAACAGTTTCTTGACAAACAGGTAGCAGTACAATGCATCCTAAAGGATACTGTGTCTTTCATACAACACATGCTATTTACTGTGTTGAATATTTCCTCCAAAGTAGTACGCCAAATCAGTGTTGTGATCAAAAGGAACCATCAATACTACAATGTAAAAAACACTCCACCCCAAGTAAAAGTCCTGCATTAAATAAAAATACTATTAGCACATGTACTTAAAAGTATTCATTATGCAGCTGAAGGTTAACTTCTTGTATATTGTAATAAATGATTAATCAACATGTAAGCGGGCTTTAAAGTTGTCGCTCGTTAAAAGTAAGCAGTGACTCTGTCTCTCAGATCATTGCTGTCCAGGAAAAAGTAGAATATTTTCCTCTGAAATGTAGTTGAGCAGAAGATACTCAAGTAAAGTGCCAAGTACCCCTAACCTGTACCTTTTTACATGTGTACACATGTAAAAAGCTGCGTGCCAGCTGGAAGGCTGCCAGCTCTGGTGTTATCTGAGCAGCAGCGCTGCGTTCACATGGGAGCCGGGGGGGGGGGGGGCAAAAAGACTCCTCAGCGTTGCATCACGTTTAATCTATTCTTAAATTCCATTGTTATCAATTCAGATTATCTGATGACACTTGTTTTCCATATTTAGCAACCGTATGAAAGCAATAGTTTGGTGACTCAGGCCGTATCTTGAGATCAGGTGGTGACTCAGGCCGATATTATTCCATTTATGACCAACGTCTTGAGAGGATGGAAGGAAGGAAGGAAGGAAAGGAAAGGGAGAAAAATAAATGCAAATGACTTTCATAATTGTTTTTACATTTTTTTTAACTTTGTATTGTCCGTTCAGTAGATTGATGTTTTAGGTTGAATGTTTTGGATAACTACGGACATGCTTCAGCTCAACAGACTCGGCTGCTGCTGTTGAATGAAACGCACCTGAAGATGGTCAGAGGCGTACGCAGAGCTGCTGCTGCGTGTTATACAGTTTTTATTATTATTATTATTGATGTGGAATCCTTGTTCAAACATTCTTCTTTCTTCATCGAATGTCACACCAGGAGTGTCCCCCCCCCCCCCCCCCCCCCCCAAAAATAATCTTTAATTTGTCGTTGAGCAATGGATAATCCCAATATAAATCATATACATTATAATAACAAAGTCAAATCTACAGTTGATACTCACAGTAGTGGTGGGGCGGGTTTGTGAAAGATAAGATACTCACACAATGACTCAGACGGCATTAAATCAAGTATTCATTCAGTAAAACAATTTCAATGCAATTTATTTTTCTTTTTTGATCAATGCTAACATGTGTAACGTGTATTAACCCGTCGTGTGTGTGCTTCAGGCAGGCGCCTTGTTATCGTCAGTTACTGGTGTGTCTCTAACTATACCATAACTTTATGTCTTTTTTTAGAGATTGTTGGCTTCATATTTTAGTGACGTCAGACCACAGTGGCTTCCGTTTCGGCTCGGCGGTTAGCGGCTCATTTCCCAAACTGTTGAAGCCGTTTGTTCCCTCTGATCCTCGCGGCTCCGGCCTCACGTTAGTAAAAGACGAGTGAAGACCATTTCTACAGCTGCAGCAATGTACTGTAACAACCTCTCTACCTCTCGACGCTTTTTTTATTTATTTATTTTTTTTACAGTTTTTGGTTTTCTTTTCTCATATTTTTTTTACATTATTATTAATTTGTAATTTTACAATAACAGTTTATTACCCCGGTAATCACATCGACTTGGATCTAAACCAGTTTGTCACGTTTTATTGTGATCAGTATATTTGGTTCATTAAGTTCACAGTTTGGGAGCTTCAGTTAAATACGGCAGATGTGATACAGATGTAATTTAATTCTCATTACTGTCAATTTCTCTTCACTTCACGCCTCAGCCTGCCAGAAAACCACAAAGCCTGTTCACCTATTCTGTGCCTCAGTCTACTCCAATGTGCCGCATATATTATTATTATCAACAAGTAATATCTGATGGATTCAGAGATGGAATCAGGCGTTCAACAGTTTGCACAATGAGCCTCTCGCAGATAAAGCAGCGACGGTTTAGCAGCAGTTTTACAGTTTTCTTTGTTCGGAGTAAATGAACAACATTAGCACCGACTGACTTGTTTTTGGGAGATTTGTTTGTTTATTTCTGTGTAATGTTACTGCTGGTTTTTTTCAGTCTTGGTTAATAGTGATGCTTGAACATTTTTAATGAAGTGGTGGGTGTCATGCATCATGTGTTTTTAATGAATATACTCCAAATGTTTTTATTCTGCTGTGTTTTCGGTCAACGGTTCTCGCGCTGCAGCTTATTTAAATGTAAATTGTGGACTTTGTGATGGAGGCCATGTACAGTTGGTGATGGTTATGTGAAATAAAAATACTTACTGACCCCAGAGGGCCTTTGTATTTGTTGTGTTCTTTAACTATCGAGCAAAACCGGATATTGCCAGGCTGTTTGGGATCGTGGCTCACTGCACTAAATGTCAGTTGAAACACAACCTCAGTGGATTTTTAAATACAATACTTTACCGCTTAAGATGGATTTCTTTAAATACAAGTTATCACCTATGAAGATTTGAAAATATAAATATAAAAATTTCCTGATCGGAGTCAGTACTTTCTTTAATTTAATTAAAAAAATATATATATTTTTTATAAATACTTAAAATGTTCCCCTGCTGTATGGAAGCCCATCTCTGCTGGAAAAAAATGGAAAATACTCGAGAAGTGAGTCATAGTTAAAATGACGATGCTCATTGTAAGTCGGCATTGTGTAAACACGTCAAAGTATCCCATGCTTTCAAATGATCAAAAATGCATGTCTTAAATTTTCTCATGACTCACCTTTTTTTTTCCGTGTGGGCGACGCGTCCATGCCTGACTACTAACGACACACATCAGACTAATGTAACTGCATGTTCGCACTTGTGGGCAACGTAACTCGCTCAAGAAACAATTGCAGCCATGTAAAAGGTTTCACAATTCAGTGTTTTGAAACACTGGACTAGTTATTCTAGTCCAGATTTGATCAGTCAGTGGCTTGTTTTGATCTGGAGCTGGTCCAACGTGGTCTACTGCAGGTGTAAGAAAAGCAGTGAAGTCTCCTTTCACAAATATAACAAATAAGGTTTCGCAAATAAGGCCTAAATGTCACCAAAAAAAAAAAGTCTTAACAGCTTTCACAAAAGTAAGAGGTGCGTAAAAAGAAAAGGGAGAATCTGTCAATTCAATTTCAGTTTCAATTTATTTTGTGTATCGCAAATTTGCCTCAGAGGGCTTTAACATCCTCTGTCCCAGGACCCTTGCATCGGAACAGGAATTGTTATTATTCTATTGGTTTATTTGGTAGGCACAGTGCACATTCATCAAACATGTGCAAAGAGGCTATCTTTCATCTGTAGTCTCTGGACAAATGTTACAAAGTCACCCTAAAAGCAGAACATTAGATTAAAATAACAAAATTCTGCATTATTTACCTGTTACAAAGCATGCAGAGAGAATATTAATATATAAGTAGAAACATCATTCAGGACACCCTTGCACTGCTTTGTCAAGTAAAGACGTGCAACACAGAGGCTGGTAAAACAACACATACAGCAAATGAATGAGGGATGATTCTGTCAAATAGAAACGTGGACTAAAGACAAGATTCTGTTGCATTGTTGGACACTTAAAAACACACGTGTCAGAAGCACTAAACATTAAAGCATGTCGAATATATGAGTCTGTCTGACGCAGCTAAAGAGCAATAAAACACATGGAGGGTCGACAGACGGACAGATTGAGAACAGTAAGGTGCAGTTCCGTTCTAGTGCTGACAGAGCTGGGTGCTAATGGACCATTTATTTCAATGAGCCGTATGTGTCTAGTTCTCTAATGGTCACTGGGATGGAGTTACATTCTTAGTGCAGCTTTTACACAAAATGCAGACTGACTGAAAGCACTTTCTCCTGAGTGGGATAACGCAAATCCACTCTCGCTGCACCTCCTGTGAGCCGAGGAGATATCCAGCCATATGTATTCTTGTATTACCAATTACGAGCAGCAGTGGATGTGATGGAATGATAACTAAAGCACTCATGGTAGCAGTCAAATAAAAAGTAAATTCCCCTTTAACTTTCTCCTTATCTGCCGAGTCTGGTCGTAGGTATGCCTGTTGCATGTTATAGGATCGGTAAGGTGCGCCCAAGTGAAATTAACCGCAGATAAGAGCACTGTGTTTGACCTTTACGCATGGTTGGGAGCTCTCCGTCTTCTGCGTAAAAGGAGGGTTTACAACTTTCCACCCGGCTCTGTTCTGTTCTTAGTTTTAAGTGTTTAGTCGGACTCAAGTCCCCGTTTGGAAACTCCGCAGATGATGTAACGGATGAGGAGGAGAGAGAGAGAGAGAGGGAGAGAGCTTTGCTCTTGAAAAGGTGGAAAGTGAAAGTAAAGTTGTCAGTAGGAGAATGGGAGTGACCCTGGAGCGCAGCAGCAGACGAACGACGCAGACACCACAGCAAGGTAGGCTCACTGATGCAGTTACTATTGTGTTTTATTTTTTATTTTTTTTACTGAGGTCCTCTGAGAACACATGTGATGACTGTAACCTGTTGATCCCGTTACTCAAATGCCGGTTGAAAAATTAGGATTTTTTTTAGTTGTTTATGTATGCAACTTGTGTCTACGTCTTACTTGTTAGAACAAGCATTACGTGTTTATGGAGGCAACGTTAAGAGTCTCAGCGTCGGTTGAAACGGTGGGTGTGCGCACGTAGATCCGGAGGAGACGATAGAACCCCTGGAGCGCACTGCGGACAGCCACCGCAGTGCAAAGAAAATAGTCCGGTCCGTGTAAAGCCTGGGAGGGAGACTGTGATTGCGTGAAGAGGGAGAGAGAGAACCCCTCACGTTAGCTGTAGCCTCGTTACGACTCTTATCTGCTTATCTGGCCCAGCCGATCGCCTCGGTAGAGCTTTCTCTCGGTCTGCCGGTTTTGGTTTGGCGTGTCATTCTTTTCGACAAAAATCGGACTCTCCTGCATTTGTGGTGTTTGGAACGGGAATGGATGACATCGTTTATCAATATTTCCCTTTTATTGCCAAGTCATGTTGAATGATTTACGAAAAAATGTATATCATATAACATGCACATGTTAACACTTAAAAGGGCAAAGACTAAGCACTACATTGGACATATATATATATACAGTTAGTAAATTTGTAAATCCATGTGGTTTTCATCTGAATTTTAAATACTTAAGATTTCAGTCTGGAGTCTTCTTGTCGATACGTGAGCTTTGAGTATTCAGAATTGTGTCCATAGGTTCATTCATATTTGTGTGTACACCACAGAAATACAACAGGAGTCGAAAGGACGTCGAACCGTTTTGTTTGCTTGCAGCAGTGGGGAGTGAGGCGGAGGGACCGGTAGACCCAGCGCTGCCGCCGGCTACCGGCCGGCTAGTTCGGCTCATTTTCTGTAACCAGTGTAGCGTTAAAGCGATGTGGAAGCTAACTAGCTAACTAGCTAATTGTTCGCTAGGTAGCCAGCTAGCTTGCTAATTCCACCATGCTTTAATGCTACACTGGTTACAGAAAATGAGCCGAACTAAGTTGTCACTCGTCTGGCGATGGCAGACGAGTCAGCGTACTTTCCTACACTGTGACAAGAGTGTGAGGATGAAGCATTAAGTTGTTACATTTTTCTCATTTAGTCTGGCTCTCTACGCTTCGTAATGTTGCTGTAAGTTTAGCGTAATGGTCTCATACCAACGCTTCCCATAAAAATGGCCGCAGCTCAATCACCATTGTGTTACCTCCTTTGGCTTTAACAGACATTTATTTAAAATAAAAGCTTCAAGATTGCCACTTTAAAATTATGGGTGGGAATACCTTTATTAGAATGCCAGATGGCCAATGGGTCACTGGTTGCAGTACACTACGGTATGCAGACCAGTAGATACTCGCTAGCTCAGCAACATTAAAGTTGGCCAGGGGCCATTGTTGCATGTCATACCCCTTTCTGTCTCTCTCTGTCTAAGTTTCTTGTCTCTTTCTCATTATCAACTCTCTACTATCAAAGGCAGTAATGCTGAAACAAATATTTAAAAAAAAACACTGGATACTTGCTCCATTATCTGAGACCATCTGCTGTTGGTAACATGTAAATGTTTAATCGAAAGCAGAAACAACTAGTCAACCGCAACTAACTTTTTCGAGAAAAAATGCAGAACAACAGAAAATAGTTGACAGATTAATCGCTAATGAAAACAATTGTTAGTTGTAGCTCTAGTTTAGTCCTTTAATATAATATAACCCCTTCTTTATGTATAAGTACTTGATTTAAGTATAATTTTCCATTTTGTACACTAAACTTTGTTGGCAACAAAAACTGTAAGAGATTATTAATATGTTACATATCTCCAAAGTCAACATGAAGCAAATTTTAGAATACGTTTTTTAAATTTGTTATTGTGAATTGTGTTTTACAGGCTTTGTGTAAGCACAATTTGCAGCGATGCGTGTGTGGTATCCGAGGTGGGGTCTGTCATGTCCTGCCTTGAACTCCCACAACATGACTGCACAACACAGATACAGTAGCTTACAAGTCCGAGCAGCGCAACAGATCAGGGAGTTGCGACGTGAATGTAAGAAGTGGCCTCAGTGACTGGAATGAGTCGACATGGGAGTCCAAGTGATAATGAGCTGGAATGTGACTTTCACTTCCTCTCTGAAAAAACGTGTTTACAGTTTGACCTTTTCCTTCATTTGTCCTCAGTGTCTGCTGCTGTTTTTGGCAATGACTATATTTAATGGGAGCTGCAGTTGATTAACAATGAAAAGGAAGGTCTCAGACAACAGGTTTGGACACACTCAATCTTCCTTATGCCAAACAAGTGGACAAAGACTTTTTCTGAGAGCGGCATGTAAGCGATCAAAGGCTTCTGGAAACCTATGTGTTTGTTTATCCTCACTGTCTCTTGCTCTCTCTCTCTCTTACGGGGGGGGGGGGGGGGGGGGGGGGGAGTATACAGTCACAAATTTACGGGGTAAAAAATATATAAAATAGTGATTTTTTAAGGTCAAGAAACAACATCGCTGCAGGTTGGACCAACTTGTTTAAACAGCAACTCGTTGCAAACAGGCTGAAAATACATTAATTCATTTATATTATTATGTATTTCTCTTCTTAAAAGAATACAGAAAGACAACGCATACGTATGTATTTTTAGGGACCTCGGGGTCTGAAAAACTTGCATTCTTTCTAGTGTCCAGCAGGGGGCGACTCTTGGTTGCAAAAATAAGTCTGATTGTATAGAAGACTATGAGAAAATGACTCTACTTCTCTCTTGATTTATTACCTCAGTAAACATCAGTTTATGATCTCAATCTCTAGTTTAAAGTCTTCCAACACAGCGTGATGTTCATTGAGTAATTGACGGTGCCTTTTACAGTAAAATAGACCATAAAGCAGGGTATGCTTTAGGGTGTGAATACCCTTCAACTTGATCCCTTAAACAGTCTGTTTTTAGTTCATTAAACCTAATGAAAACATTTTGGTGGCTTAGCTCCCCCCTCTCGTGTCACGTGTGGTTGCAAAAAAACCAAGATGACGATGACCAAAATGCCAAAATTGATGCTTCAAAGCGGCAACCCATAAAACAAAAGGTGTGTTCACGAGGACTATACGTACACTTCTTATATACGGTCTGTGCTCAGAGGCCATCCGTCAGAGAGGCAAACTTTAGGATTTATCCGAGAACCCATTTGCAAAATGAACAGGTCTAACGTGACGAGGATAGAAGTAGAATGCATAGAGATGTCAGCATTATGTCCATAAAGTAACACAGAGAGAACATGAAAGAAAATGCAGTAATGTATCTTTTATGACCCTTGTCTTGCTCAGAGGCTATCCTTACCATGACAATACTACTTTAGGAGCAAAGAAATTCAGACAGTCGGCTGTTTTTTCTCACAAATTTATGACTTTATAATCTCAGAGAAGATTTTCCTAACAACGGCCCTGATACGCCATTGTAGGCATGCGACCATTTAAGGGGAGAAAATCATAATATGAGTGCTCAAACTAAATGGATTTGTTAGCATGGTTGGGCTTCCACTTCCTTTTAGATCCTATGATGAATTAGTGTCCCATTAGTGTCCCAGGGAGTCAATTAGCTTCTTTTTTGTTTGTTCTGGTGAACTCTAATTCATCCATTAAACAATTAATATTGTGTTTTTTCCCATTAGTTTGTCACTCATTTGTATGTGTATACCATCATATAAGATGGTGAACAGGAGCCATTAGAGAGCCGACTCAGGTTTTATCTAGAGATCAGGTTTCATTTGATGGTAATATTCTCAAATTTAATCTTGCGTGTGTGTTGTTGTTTGTGTGAGTGATGACGAAGCCAACGACAGACTCTCTTCTTCTTCTTCTTCTTCAGCGTGACTGTGGATGGTGTCAGCATGACATCGTGGACATACATGACCCACATATTTATCTTGGTAAGTGTCCCCCACGCTGCGCTCCTTGTGAGCTCAGCAGCTCGTCGCTCTGACAATATAACGTATTGCTATGTATGTTGTGTACATGCTTTCTCTCAATCACCCAGACTATTCAAAAAACGACCATATTTTAAAAAAAAATTTTAATGCCGCTGTTAGGTGTTCCTGAACGCAATTGATCTGTCGAAGGAGGGGTGTCACGACCACCTGGACATGGAGTTCTGGGTATGTGGTCATCATTTGCTTTATTCAGTGATTCTGTTTGAGCAGGACACCAGCAAAAGGAAAACTATGAGGGAAAATCACTGTCAATATCTGCGAGCACAAATGAGATCCACTCGCACGCAAATTACTCTTGCCAGCGCTTTCACATCACTCCGCACGGAAGACTGCGAGGAGAAAAACATGCTTTTAAGCTCGAGGAGCGTCTCCTGGTGCACGACTTCCATCACTGCTCTACTGGTGGTAAATATTGTACTTTAACTGCACCACATCTCAGACATAAATATTATAGTTTTGTCTGACAACTTTTGTTAACTTTTCAGACTGCAGAGGTTGATGTAATACAAAGCATGTTAAAAGAAAAAATGTAGTTGTATATACTATGAACAAAAAACTTGGACCCGGTTAAGGATCTGGAGCCAAGGTTAGGAACGACTGGTTGTATATTAACTGTTTGCCAAGTGAGTTCCCAAACTTACATCTCTGACAAGTAATTAGTGGATGAAAAAGTATTCAGATCCTTCACTGCAGTAAAAGTACTAATACCATCCTGATAAAATAATCCACTACAATTAAAAGTCCTGCATTCAAAATATTAGTCCAGTATGTTATTATCAGCAAAATGTACTTGGAAGTACCAAAAGTAAAAGTACCCTTACAGTAAAATGTTCCCTGTCTTTAGTATTATATCTGATGTTTCGGGATATATATTGCTGCATTAATGTGTATGTTGCATGTTGGTTAGTTTAATCTACAGCAATGCATCACATTCTATAAGGTATGTTTGTAGTTTTATTACAGTACAGTACAATATTTACCTCTTAGATGTCGTGAAGTAGTGTTCAGTGGCGGATTGAAAACCGCCACCTAGCATCTGCATCAGGGGTGATATATGACCAATCCAAAGACGAGTAACCAATTAAATCCAGTGATACAATGTTGACTGGGTCCGCCCACTAACTGTAAAAAAAAAAAAGGAAAAGAGAGAAAAACCACTCGCGAGCAAGCAGGTGAACGCTTCGCGAAGCATGGTGTTTTTTCTGCGCGGAGTGATGTAAAAGCGCTCGCAAAAGTAATTTGTCATTTTGACGTACCTCTACACGCACGCACGCATGATGATATCGGATCTCATTTGGGCTCGCTGATATTAACAGTGATTTGCCCACTCCCTAAAAATGCTATACTGTTAAAGTTCTTGAGCCTTAAAAGTTAGTCTGTCTCAAAACAATAATTCTAAAAATCATTCACTAATAATAAACAATTGACAATATCTTTTGTCCGTCCACTTCTATGTTCCACTTTCAAGGCAAATGAAAAAAATGGGAAAAATCTGAATGACACCTTCTCCCTCGTCACAACTAAAGATCCCAAGGTAACTCACTGAGACAGTGAGCACAAACGATCTCTTGAGGTTCTATGTAAATACATGTAAATGCATATCGTTCAATAGGGACTGGACTGGAATGGATTGATCAAGCGTACATGTGTGCTCTTCCCAACACAGGACACAGTGAATTGTAGTTTAGAGGTCGAGTGCCTGGAGAAAGGAGACGGGATTGGGTGTTACCTGCTAAAGCAATGCCTTCGTAATGTAAGTGAACAGAGGCCAACTTTCATTTTCTTCAAGTTGGTGTCACGTTTGTTGTTGCTTCGATTGTGACTTTTGTGAATGATTGTGACGTTCCATGTCTCACTTGTCTCACTAAACTAATACATTTTTTTTTACCACAGCTACACCCAAAGAACAAAAGCACAAAGTGCGAAGGGAAAAGTACTAAAGTCCATATCTATCACTTCATGTGCTTCATGGCGAAAGCTTTCAACCACCCTCTTGAAGGTACTTCACATACAGATACTACTGTAACAATGAGAGGTGGCTGGTTTATCCCCCCCCCCCCCCCCCCTTCAATAGAAATAGTCCGCCAGCATCTACATTGGAATTTTCATTTCCTCCAATGCTTCATATACATATACTAGTGATACAAGTATTCACATTGTCATAAATTCAAAAAAAAAAATGTGTTTATGTTTTCATCAATTTTGAATAAACACACAAAACATATCTTTCCTTAACAATGCTGAAGGTAGAAACACAAACAAAATATTTCTCAAAACAACTAACTATCTACATTTGTTAGTTTTTTGACATATGCTCATTTTTATGAGCAGAGTGCAAAAGGTGTTGGTGGTTTTCATGTTGATTTAAACAGGATCATGCAAACAACGATCTCCCGCGGCCAACACGGGGCAATACTCTGAGGCCACAGCACATTGTTACCACCTTTTGCGAAACGTAAAGTAATGACGTCGTCGCGAGCGTACAGTGTGATTACGCGATCGCCATAGCTTTCTGCTGCAAAAAGTGTGATTGCTCGAGCTGTCTCGGTTTTTGTTTTAGATCGTTTTTATTTTAGGGCAGGATCATGCAAACAGGAAGTCCGTTTTTAAAGGGTTAAATTTACACAAAATGTATTCTGACTATAATTATTGTTCGAAATTGCAGTAAAATATCACCAAAGCATGATGCTGAAGATGTTTTTTTTTTTTTTATGTTGAAACTCAGAATTTTCTTTTCTTTCTTTCTTGCATCACAGGCTGCGAATACAGTGAGTATGCATCCTGTGCTTTGAGCGTTAGTGTGGGTGGTTGGTGATGAGCACTAAAACACATTTTATTAAACTATGTACTTGCTCTCACAATTCGTTCCCTTCGTTGTTGTAACATTGATCTAATCTTTTTCTTTAGACACCGTGTGCAAGATATTTGCAGAAACAGCGTCTACTCGTAAGTGACACCTTTTATTTTGAAATGATTAATAAGTACATGTCGATGCTGTGCATTGGAAATGCCAGAAATCATGCTTGCTGTTGCATAACTGCAGGTCTTGGTCTTTGAATCTTAAACCCCTTTTCCCTACTTTTGTTTTTTAACCACACCTCCTTAACATTTGAGTACAATAATGACAACGCTCACATGATTTGAAGAATATTCTTGTGTAATACAGGACCACCTCCTGGTAGAGCATCATCGGCTTTCTTTGTACAGTCTGCTAACATTTGCATACTGTACATGTGTGTGTTTCACTAACAACTGAGTTCCATCAATGGTTGCGACTACAATACCGTTTTCAGTGCAACTTCTTTGATTAAAGATACGGGAAAGTAAGTTTAGATTTTGCACCTCTTCCATAGCTATATGTAAGTAGCCTATACATGTGAGGTATTGTGCAAAGTATTTGAAGTTACAGAAAGCATGAAGTAATAACTAACTAAGAGCTCCAAGTGAGCTGAGTCGATACTAGAATGGTGAGTTAAAATACTGCACACCACTGACTGGTCAGAGAGAACATCCTGCTAGAACTCAACGTTTTTAAATAGCAAAACCGCAATCAATTGCGACTGCAGATGTTTTATTCACCCTACCCAAGTTGTAAAAAATGGCAGCTCGCAAAACTACGAAGTACGCTACGTACACTACGAAGTACGCTACGTACACTGTGACGTAAGCTACGTACACTGTGACGTACGCTACGTACACTATGACGCACGCTTCATACAGTATGATGTATGCTACGTACACTCCAACGTATGCTACGTACACTCCACCCTCCTCTACAGCGTACCCTGCGTACAGTACGCTGTACACTACATACACTACACCGTGCACTACGTATGCTACTATTCGCAGTAGAAAGTGAAAGACACTACAATGTAACGCTTCGTAAACTACGCCCTACACTACGTACACTACAGACACTACTGCGTACGCTGCGTACGCTATGTACACTACAGACACTACGCTGTGCACTACGTATGCTACTATTCGCAATAGAAAGTGAAAGACACTACAATGTAACGCTTCGTAAACTACGCCCTACACTACCTACACTACAGACACTACTGCGTACGCTACCTACACTACAGACACTACTGCGTACACTACGTACACTACAGACACTACTGCGTACGCTACCTACACTACAGACACTACTGCGTACGCTACGTACACTACAGACACTACTGCGTACACTACGTACACTACAGACACTACTGCGTACGCTACATACACTACAGACACTACTGCGTACACTACATACACTACACACACTACTGCGTACGCTACCTACACTACAGACACTACTGCGTACACTTCATACACTACGCCGTGCACTACGTATGCTACTATTCGCAGTAGAAAGTGAAAGACACTACAATGTAACACTTCGTAAACTACGCCCTACACTACCTACACTACAGACACTACTGCGTACGCTACCTACACTACAGACACTACTGCGTACACTACCTACACTACAGACACTACTGCGTACGCTACCTACACTACAGACACTACTGCGTACACTACGTACACTACAGACACTACTGCGTACGCTACCTACACTACAGACACTACTGCGTACACTACGTACACTACAGACACTACTGCGTACGCTACCTACACTACAGACACTACTGCGTACACTACGTACACTACAGACACTACTGCGTACGCTACATACACTACAGACACTACTGCGCACACTACAGACACTACTGCGTACACTACATGCACTACAGACACTACTGCGTACGCTCCGTACACTACAGACACTACGGCGTACACTTTGGACACTTCGGCGTACACTAGACCGTACACTACAATGTACGCTACCATGAACACTTTGATGTACACTAGCCAATGAAAGGATTCAATAAGTGTTGTACTGAATATGATGCCACTGCAGATTCACATCAGTTGAGAATCCCACCTACACTGAGGGGGTACTGTCCTCAGTGGAAAATGAAAAAGAGAAAAGAACTGGGACCAAAAGTGAGTCGAACCATGCAGTGTAAATGAGGCGTTAGGCAGAGCATTGCTTTGAGCTATATGCGAACATCAGCACGCTAACATGCTCACAATGACAGGCCAGGTAGATAAAAAAAATCTATTGCTGAACTTCACAGAATGTCTCCTGCACTAAATTGCTTACCAGTCAATTTTTTGGGGGTATCCAGTCACGGCTACCTGTACCTTTAAATACTACCTTTAATTTGACCAAGTCTACCACTACTGCTACAAACATTCTTCTTACTGATATACTCAAAGTTATATTGCATTTATTGCCTACAAACCCCGTATTGTAAGATTGTATTACTGAGTGACTGACTACATTTCTGCAGCTTCCGATCTGACAACAACGGCAACAACAACAATAACAACACCAACAACAACACCGTCAACAACAACACCGTCAACAACACCGACAACAACACTGCCAGAAACAATAACAACAACAACAGTATTGCCCTCACCAACAACAGCAACAGCAGCAACATTGAAGCCAACAGCAACAAAACTGCGACCAGAATCGTCATTCCCACAAGTTGGAAACAATGGTAAGCTATGTAAATGGCACTTCATATGATTAAGTAATAGCTACTTATACCCTGGCCATGGAAAATATTCTTTCACTGGCCACGGATGTTTGCCTACATACATTGATCCCTTCAAGAGTCAAGCTCACATTTTAAATTCATTGCTCGTCATCCTCGGTGTCTTTTCTCTCATTCAACAGAAGCGTACGGTTAGAAAACACTAGCTGCCACTAGCACTGACGACAAAACAAGCCACATAACCGCTTACCTTTATTTACGCACTACTGTATGTGCGCGTCGTGCATCCAAAGCTGTGAGCATACACAAAAGCTGGGTGCTTTTTGTGAGAATGCCGAACCGTTCACTAAGCGAGATTGCTTTCTTCTTGTGATTTTTCACAATAATAATTTTTAAAAGAATAATAATCGTTTTCTTGTTTCAATGCTCTTCTGGAACAAGTCCCTTGCTTTGATATATCTTTTTTTACTCTCGGACTTTCTGCATTTTTGAATAATGCTAGTGTTATTCTTGTTTTACACTGCAAGTTTACAATTGTAATGATAGGTGTTTTTTTGTTCATCTTTCCATAGAAACTGAAACTCTTAGACTCCGAAAAAATCTAAAAGAGACACAGAAAGAAACAGGTAAGCTTATTCCCTTAATTCAAATTTGTCGATGTCAGAGAGTTTAGTCTGTAAAATGTCACAAAACATTTTGTCTTCAAACGGGATGAAATCTCTGACAGTCCGAAGCCCAAATATATTCTCTAGAGAGAAACTGCCCATCCTTACACTGGGATTTTTACTGCTTTTGTATTTGATGAAAAGCAAAAAGCAGATGGCATCATTTGACTGGCGTAGTTCATGTTAGTTAAGATATAGGCAGAGTCCGTCTGAAAGTTAGCATTGGTACTAATGTTATTTGTTTTAAATCTTTCCGTAGACAATACCCACTCAGAAAATTGACGTTGAAAATAGGTTTAATAGATGTATTTCACACCTCTATTTGTCTGGAGTCGTTTAGTTTCAATTAAGGTTATGCAAGGTTGTAAAAGTCTTAGCCTACCTTCGTATGACAACAAACAGAACCTAAAAACACTTCAATAACATTTCCACATTTTGTTAGATAGAAATATTTCAGAGAGACGTTGCTGCTCTGGAAGCAGAACTTACCTGATAAGTTGAGTTAAATCACAGCAAATGAGCGCTTAGTGAACCTTTTCCACCAAGAAATCAAATGTTTCCAGGTTTTTTGATTTTCATTGTCCTACTATATTCCATGTGTGTAGTTTAAATAATATTGATTTGTGCTCCAGTGAATAAAACTCCATAGACATTTGGTATTTTGTATCATTAATTCAAAATGAATGGTGATGAATGGGTTGCGTGTTGGACCGCATACCCAGAGTTGTAACTGTGAGTCTAATTTGTAAAATAATGGTCTCATTTTTGGTCACTGGCACAGTGTTAGCTCGGCAATGTAAAAACGGCATTATCGTTTACTGAAATCTGCCTAATTGTTTTCTCATAGCACAGTTTGATAAATGTCAAATGTGGAAAGCACACAAAGATAAAAGTTAAATTTTTTCTCCTAATCATTCTCCCTGATCTCTCCTCAACCAGATAAGCTGAAGATCTTGTTAGGGCTGTCTGTGGTCTTGCACGTGATCGTGCCACTGGCTGGTTACCTCTACATGCGCCACCGGTGGATGCGGAACAGGAAGCGGGACAGGATGCGGGACAGGATGCACTCGGTACTGTCAGCGTAACAGCCGAGGATATTCAAGTGACATTTACTGGGACTCATGGAGTGTGCTCCAGCAGCATGAAAGTGATTCAATGTGTCGTTTCTTTTTCAGAGTTTAATCTACATGTGCAATGGGAACTTAACAGCCGACCCTCCAAAGAAAGAGGTATTGTTGCCCCTATGGATGAAAATATTCTGTGTGTGCTCTTTTCCAACCAAACACACTCTGTTTTCCTGTTCTTAGGAGTCAAGGACTACTTATTTACTCCCAGTTGTTGCTGCAGTATATACTAGACCCACTTTTGCTGTTTCGGCCATGCTATTCTTACTGACGATTTACAGCTCTGCTCTTCACTTGATCACCATTTTTCTTTATATATGTTTTGACATTTGTCTAAATGCGAGGTGTAGAGATGAAACCGCCAGACCAAAAACATAACAACTGAACTGCAATTAAACAACTGCACAATATTACATTTCTGACGGTATTTTCAATCAAAGCAATAAAAGACGGAGTTAGGTGACGCCGCGAAGTAGCATGAGATCATGGGAGATGATCACCAACATTGCCGTCATTGCAGTGTTCATCGTTCAGGAGGCTTTTTTTTTCTCTTCCTCCAAAACAAATGGACCAGGTGATTAAACCTGGTAGAAAGGCTGAATGAAGCCATTTAATGTTTAAAAGAAATCTGTGTTTCCGTGATGATGTTTGGCGACCGAAGGTCGTCCCCGGAGGGGCAGCGAGGCGAGCTGCCGCTAACGTTTGTTTAGCTTGTTTATCTGATAACTGATCCGACAAACAAAGTCGGTCTAGTCGTATTCAGTTACATATTATACCTTTAATTATTAACAGACGAAGGAACACTTTTCAAAATCTAATCCCCTTAATCTCCTTTTCTCTGCGTTTCATTTTGTATCTGTGTTTAATGTTTTTAACTTGTAGCCTTTTGTGAGTAATGACCAGTAATGTGCGGCGGGTCAGTTGTGTGATCCAAACCTGGCTTTCCATCAGGGATCATTTGAACCGACGACCCTGTGCCATCGGACTTGAATTGATGGGTATGTTCTACACTCTCTTTCAGCCAGACGCACCGCCGGCATCTCTAGACAAGGATGCAGAGAACACACATTTAATCAAGGTGATTATGAGCATGGATGCATGATATCTCAACTCTTGACACATTCAGCAGACAGCAACATGAGAATCACTTTGGAGTTTTTAAAAAAGTTTTTTATTATTATATCAGTCTTTGACGATTGAATCTTTGAGTTTGTTTCTGCATGCAGTGGTCATTATTGTTTGTTATTAAGTCATTAATTGTGTCTTATTGACTCTATACAGCCTGTGAATATGCAGAAAAGTTACTTGCCAACTCATCAGCATGTTGTTAGCGTTGCTGTAGACATCGATAACGGACTGACACTCGTTTCTCTCTACCTGTGCCATGCAGAGGGACAAACATTCGGACGATGCAATTCTGAATTACGACAGCGGTGAAGACCATACGCAGCTTTAAGGGCCCCGCTCACAACGTCGCTTCTGCTTGCCCTTGAATGTAACACGTCTGTGTGCATGTAAGAAAGTATCTGGATCCCAGGTGGATCAGCTCAACGCTGTATTGGGACTGTTGTAATGGGACAGTATAGAGACAAGTTGACTGAGCTACTCTTCTGGACCAACTTCTGCAGGATTTGAATGAACCACAGCAAAGTTGCCAGAGCTTTTTGGATCGCAGCGACACTTGTAAAGTATGCCGGCTGTTAAGCCAGACACCGATGTTGTTATGTTTTTTTTTCTTCCAATGCATGGAAAAAAATGTATGATGTGATACACACTGCCAACACTGGCTTTACCAACCAGGACATGTAAGACCTGACTGACTGGCCCTTCTGGGAGTCTTTAAATGTGCGTGCAGCTTCTGTGTTACACTAGTTCACTATACTGAGTATGAATCCATAAAAATCCAAACCAAAAAAACAGTACAGCCTCAATGTCTCAGTTGATAACGTCTGTTTACTTCAATCCAGTCCAACTGTCCAAAGTGCTCAAGGCTTTTTTTTTTTTTTTAATTATTGTCACTTTTAACTCTCCACTCATCAGTTCTCTACTCAGTTAGCCATTTGCAGCTGACCGTCAGACAGAGCAGCACAGCAAGTTCTCTGGGCAGTGGACCAAAAACAAGAAAAAGCACTGCTGTTTTTTGGTAGCTCAGTTATTTGTTTTCTTATATTGCGTGCACAAAGTTTGATTGTGATGAATTTTTGAAATGCATGTTTGGTCGAGCTGCCCAGAGATTTTATATTTCTTTGCTGTATTAGAAGATCTGTGAGCCTTAGGGAGTTAGCGAGCTTGATCTGCTGAACCATATCTAGTACTAAAATGTGATAACAATACAAACTGATCCACAGCATTTTAACCAATTTTTCAGAAACTGTGAAAACAATCTGTAGTTGATGTGAAACAGTTATTCTGGATAGGTGAATAGAAGTCCTACACTCTTTGTGTTCAATATTGTATTTTATATATATACAGTGTATATATATATACACATACACAATACTAACAACATGAAATAGGATTTCATAATCTCAGCAGCATTTTATTATAACACCCTATCTCATCATATTTAAAATAATGTTGGAGTTACAGGAGTTACTGCTTGTCTGGTGCGTTTTCAATTATTTTACTATAGTGTTTGCACTTCATGTTCCACCATTTAGCAACTGGGGTGCTTTTTGTTGTGTATATATATGTATAGATATACATATCTATGTATATATAGATATGTATTTCACATTTATGTTTTTTCTTATCAGCCAGAAGAGGATCGTGACGGTATGTCTGTGCATGTGTGTGTGTGTGTGTAGAGGTTAGGGTTAATGAATGCATTGAAAGCTGAGGAGACAGCGCTGATAGCAATAATCTCATTGCTTGAGATAAATCAGTGGCTGGAGCCTTTAGGTTACTACAAATTACAATTACTAAATTAAAACAACCAAAGTGAAAATTGGCCATTTCGCTAGCTTCCAATCTGATCCTCCATCCATGAAACCAGTCCTGTAAGTGCGTATAGGCTCGTGGTTAACTTTGAGAAAGGAAGACTTTTGAGTATTTATCTTTTTGGCAGCATATTTTGTGAAACATGTTGTGAATATTAAACAGAACATTTAAGCTATGTCTGATCTATGTATTATTTAACTCCTCTGGTATTTTTTGCAATGTATGCATTTTGTCAAAATGGGAAGAAATTGAACCTTACTAACAGTTTGATTGTTAAGTGATTAAAGCTTCTTTCAGTCTATCCCGATAGCATACACTTTGGTTTGTAGGAAGATGAGACACTCCAGGTAAACGCCTGTGTAGCTTCCAGTGACTCGGGCCAATTCAGTGAACCAGGGTCACTGCCATTGTTCTCTGATGGAGTGTCTTGTCTGATGCTACCACTGTGGGGCACCAACGTCAGAAATGTTGAAATTATGCATATAGCAGCTTTAAAATATGCATAAAGCATGACATTGCTTAACAAATAAAGTCATTCCAAATTGACATTGCTTGTTTGGTGGTCATGCATTTTGCCTGAAATAATATTGTGTACTTCATAACTTTTTTATTTTTACGAAAATGTTTTAAGCTCAGGCATTGCAGATCAAACAGCTACCTATATTATAGTGTGATGATTACGTACATCTATATTTCACGAACTGTTTGTCCAGTCTAATATTACAAAACATTACTCATGCCTGTGGATTTTCCAGCGGTGAAAACCTGGCATACCTGCAAAGTCCTTAAAAACCAAACAATTTTTAAAAATCTGACGCATATCAGATATAAAGAGCATGCAACAGAGCTTCAAGAAAAGAGAAAAGAAGGCCCAATAGTCCCCAAACAAGTCTCACTCATTAATTAAATATCATCATAGTGACACTGTCCGTTTAAAGAAAACTACTTCGACATTAGCTGTATTTACATTTAAATTACACAGATGTAGTTTGATTTGTAAAGTCTCCTTTGTTTGAGAATACTTGCTAAGAGACTTTTAATACATAATGGGTATCTAATTAGAAAAAAACTAAAAAAATCAATATTAGCACATTCTCCTTCCTCGGTTCACAACCTCGACATGAATGCATATCAAGAAATGAGCGTCTCGTGGCCTTTTTCCAAGTGAACGGGTGAGTGTCTGCAGCAGGGGCGTCGTTAGGCCTATTTGAGGGGGGCTGAAGCCCCCCTCAAATGTTCTTCAGCCCCCCCAAATAATTTGGCATTAATTGGCTTTAAAAAGAATATATATTTTCATTTTTTTTTATTTTGGTGATGTCGTTAAATTAAACTATTGTTTCTCACATGGACAAGTGATTTATAACTCTAACATGCTACATATGTGCGTACGTTCTGGTTTGTATGTTTTCTCCCCCTTCAAATTACAATCCAACAGCCTATCATCATACTTCACGATATAAAGTTGACGCTGTCAGGTCCATTCTCCATCCATTGTGTGCGGTCCCTTTAAGAATTAGGATTTGGGAGTGACGCGGATATTCTTTATTTGAGAAAAGTTCATATTTGTGTTGTCAAATTTCACTATGACCCTCAAATTCTGTCTCTTGTGTTATCATATACTGAATGCAAGCAAAACTATAGAGCAAAATCACACTCTTTCTGATTGAACCAAACTATGAACTGTCTGAAACAATGGATATCCATGGCCCCAAATGGGCCCCAAAAAAAATTGCCATCGCGCAAACATGCCACTCCCCTTGGGGCTAAGCCCCCCCCTTTCTTTGAATCCTAGAAACGCTCCTGGGCTGCAGGTACTTGCTTGAAGGATAACTGTGTTTTGCGACTTGTCATCTTATTTTTGTAGCTTGGGCCATAATTTGAGGTTACGATAACATTGAACTCCCCAAAGCAAATGCTGCAAAGTAGAAACAGTGCAATATCCCAGCAAAAATAAAGATGGGGCCAGAAACATGAGAGGTCAGACAGCTTGTTGTAAACATGCTAACAGTTGTGCCGGATTAGCTAAATCAATTGAAATGTGCTATCTGCGCAGCAAAACAGTGTACACTATGAAGGCAAATCACTGTCAAAATCCGAGAGCGCAAATGAGATCCATGCGCGCGCGAAAATCATACAGCCGCGCGCGTATTTTACTTTGACGAGCGCTTTTACGTCACTCCGTGAGCAGAATTCACTCTCGCGCGAGCGAAAGTCGCTCGCGAAGCTTAAATCCGCTCGCTCGCGAAACTTAAACCCGCTCGCTCGCGAGGCTTTTTCCTGCTCTCTCGCTCGCAGTTTTTCTTTTTGACAGTAGGTGGGCGGACCCAGTCGCCATTGTATCTCTACATCTAATTGGTTACAATCCTCGTCTTGGGATAACCCGGATATCACTCTGACACCGACGCTAGGGGGAGATTTTCAGATTGCAGGTCAGGGGCAAATAATGTACATTTTACTGCACGGGTACTTTTACTTTTTGCACTTAAAGTACATTTTGCTGATAATAACATTGACTAAGGTTTTGAATGCAGGTATTTTACTCGTAGTGGATTATTGTTTCATCAGTATGGTATTAGTACGTTTACTGCAGTGAGGATCTGAATACTTTTTCATCCACTAACTACTTGTCAGTGATTTAACAGTTAATATACAAACAGTGGTTCCTAATCTTGGCTCCAGATCTTTGAGCAGGTCCAAATTGTTGCTCATATTATATACAACTATATTATATCTCTTCTGTAAACACAACAGTATGATTAAATATGATCACATCATGTTTTAATCAATTAAGATCAAAGAGTTTCTTTGAGCTGTTTGAGTATCAAACACACATTGTCTGTAATAGAATGATGGAGTGAATTTAAACCAATCTGAGCAACTTGACTTTAACACATTTTTAATTATTGTATTTAACAACTCTATTAACATAATTTGTATTTCATCAGCCTCTACAGTCTGAAAAGTTCACAAAACCTGTCAGACAAATGTAGAACATCCTGAGATGTAGTGGAGTAGTGTTTAGTGGCGGATTGAAAACCACCTCTATCAGAACTAGCGTCGGTGTCAGAGTGATATCCGGTTTATCCCAAGACGAGGATTGTAACCAATTAGATGTAGAGATACAATGGCGACTGGGTGCGCCCACTTACTGTCAAAAAGAAAAACTGCGAGCGAGCAGGAAAAAGCCTCGCGAGCGAGCGGATTTAAGCTTCACGAGCGAGCGGATTTAAGCTTCGCGAGCGACTTTGGCTCGCGCGAGAGTGAATTCTGCTCATTCTACGTCATTCCGCGGAATGACGTATTTGACCCATTTGACCCATCCCTGTATATAGGGAGCAGTGGGCTGCCAATGACAGTTAATGAAAGTTAATCCAGCCCGGCTCAGTCATGTAGCTTTTATGGACGCAACTCTGTGGACAATATTTAGAGAAAAGTCATGATTTTCCAGTGTTTCTTTGCACGAGTCCCAAAGTTGCGTTATGATCGGGGAAATTGCAAATGTAAACAAAGGACGTCTGTTTCATTCAGTTCGCTCACTGACGATTATGATGACGAGGCTGACAAAGAGTTTAAACAGTTATAATGGCGATGGTTGTCAAGACAGTCAGATTGATAGCAAGCCCAGGGCTATTCAGCAGGCCCACAGAGAAGCCTCATTACTGAGGAATGAATCGTTCTGCCTGAAAAAGAAACGAAAAAGACAAGAACTGAGACAAAAGCCGTGTTTTGTCACATATTGCATTTCAATGAAGCTGCTCCAGGTTGAAGACATGGTGGCCATTTCCTCATTCACTCTTTCACAGTTATAGTTATTGATGTCTAAAACTCAGTGAGCACCAACCGGGATATAAACGTTGATTCCGGTGATAACGTTCTGAACGTCAAGACCTATTGTCGCAGTCTTTTCAACTGGCTGAAATGCGGTTACAACATTGTCACAAAACACCAATTTGTTTGAAGATGTTGATGATTTGTTCAGTTGATAGAGAGATGATATTCGCAGACAGCTCTCACTTTGGTCAAGACCGGATGGCTCGTAGCATCGACCCAGGTACCTCGTATTCCCGCAGTACCCCCCGACAGGACTTCCTGAGAGGCACCTCCGTAGGCCTTCTCCAAGCCCACAAAACACATGCAAAAATGGGAACCACCTCTGCCACTCCAGAGGCACTGTCCCAGGCCTCCACACGACACTAAAGAGACGCGTCAGCCAAGACAGCCCAACAATGTCCAGAGCCTTCAGCATCTTAACACGAACTCATCCACCACTGGCGGCTTGAAGTCAATAACCTCAACATGCAACAGAGCTCCAACAACAGAGGAAAGAAGGCCCAACAAGTCTTGCATTGCTGGCTGGGAGTCAGTACCAGCCCTCAAGATGTTTTCTGCCAGCCCAAGTCCATTGTTATTTCCTGAAAGTTTCCAACTGCGTGGGCCATCGGAAGCTGACAGTGACCATCTCCTCCTCAGGGCGGTCAGTGTCAGCCAATGGAGGTCAAATCAGAATACTGACTTGGATTCATGGCCAGTGCTGCAGTGAAAGTCACATTGTTAGACCACAACATACTGTAACTCACTTTGATGCCTAAACATCTACTGCACAGTGGTTCTCACATAAGCCCTCATAATACGGAGTGTCTATCCTCCCCCAGAGCTTCTCCTCGCCACTCAACCGGTCGGTCCCCACGGGGAGCCAACACCACGCTGCTGGAGACCCAGCCCGTATTGTTGGGCTCGCTGTAGAACCAGGACTGCGCGGAGCAGACTGTCAGACCCCTGCTGCAGTAAATGAGAGGTTTTGTAAAAGGGAATCTGGTGCTCGGAAACACTACCACTTTTGTTCACACGGAGCGCCAAAAATCAACACAAAATGAAAGGTCGTCACTTTAACGTTGTGAATTCCAACAAAACCACTTGCTTAGGTTAAAAAAGGAAAAAACATCATGGTTGGGCTTAAACTAAGTAAAATACGTAAGCAAGGTAACATAAGTACGGATATATATTTATACTGTACATAGTAGTTAAATGGGGGCTGCACGGTGGTGTAGTGGCTAGCACCTCACAGCAAGAGGGGCCCGGGTTCGATCCCCGATCCCGGGTGGTCCTGTATGGAGTTTGCATGCTCTCCCCGTAGCAGCGTGGGTTCCCTCTGGGTTCTTCGGCTTCCTCCCACAGTCCAAAGACATGCAGCTTAGGTTATTTGGAGACTCCAAATTGCCCGTAGGTGTGAGCGTGAATTATCTGTCTCTATATGTGCCCTGCGATAAACTGGCGACCTGTCCATGGTCTACCCTGCCTTCGCCCAATGTCAGCTGGGATCGGTTCCAGCGCCCCGCCACCCTGAATAGGATAAGCGGTTTGGATAATGGAATGGAGTAATAGTTAAATGTTTAAGCTTAGCTCTGTTCTACTTTGTTGACTTTGTTTTTATTTTGCTGCTCTACTGGCACTACTACTACTGGTCTTACTGGTGGACTAGTTTACTGGTGGTGGAACTGAAGGAGACAACGCGAGCAATCCCTGGACGTGGGAGAAAGCTTCGAACTATAGTTTTAAGTGTTGTTTTCCATTCGTTTTTCGTCTGTATTGAGTGCCTTTGCATTGTTACTTTGCTCGTAACTGGTAGGAGACCTCTCTTGTTCTGAGCTAATCTAGCCTGGTTCAGTCATGTAGCTTTTATAGACAAATTACGAATAAAGATGAGAGAAATTTGGGAGAACGTTGCTGCAGGCCCATGGTTGCACAAGAGCAGTTGGAATTGTGAGGGGCAAGTGAAAAAAAAAGTATTCTAAAAGAAAAGAACCTGTCAGGAGCAAATATGAATGTGTCGGCATCTTATAAAATGTCACAATTTCCAGTATAAGTGGTTCTTGTATAAATCCCAAAGTTGCGTTATGATCGGGGAACGTGCAAGTCCAAACAAAGGACGTCTGTCTCATTCTGTTCGCTCACCAACGGTTATGACGACGAGGCTGACAAAGAGTTTTAGCAGTAGCCTAATAATGGCCGTGGTTGTCGGACTGCATTCCATGCACATGATTGGATCAAAGCAAAAACAAAACAAAAAGGGAAAGTGGAAAACATTGGACAGCCGGTGCCTGATAAATGACATCGCCTCCAGTCAAATAAAAAGACACACATTTAACTCTTGTCAAGAAATTTCCTTTACATGAACCCACATGCAAGATTCAGCTCAGGTGATGCATGCCCACACAGAAGACAAAAGATCAAACAATGAAGAGACATGAAAACAATATTGTACGCTATCACACGTCGAACTCACAAGATAAACGAGGTGTTGAGTTTCTCTGGACCCTCAAACCCCGCCACACACAGTGGCGGCTGGCCAATAGAGGGCAATGGGGCCTGGCCCCACCTTGAGACACACAAAAATAAAAAATAATAATAATTATAATAATCATAAATAATACAAATTGTCAATATTTGTGTTTTTGAACTATGGAATGTACCCAGTAATAAAGGAAACATGAGAACACCAGGACACACATGGAGAACTCTGTCAAGCTACATATTAGGCAAAGTGAACATCTTTTCTTCTACATAGTTGTCCTCAGTCTAATCTGCTTAACTTGGTCATGGAGGCATCAACATTTAATTGAGATGGTAAATTAATAGTGAAAACTCATCATAGCTTAATTTAACATCAGTATTCATAATTACACTTCATGTTTACTTCTCCTGATCTTTACCTCCTATAACAAGGTCCATAGGGGCATCTCAATAAATAAACATGTTCTATTATATAAGTGTTATTTACTGCTTTTTTTCGTGTTGGAATAAATGTTAAATATTTAACTGCAAAGTAGTAATGCGTGTTTGATACTTTAATTTTTTTGCATTAAATGATACTGGGATGTTTGCTGAAATTGATAGGATGGCCCTACCTAGAACATTTTCCACCAGCTGCCACTGGCCACACATGTTCGGCTTCTCTGTCACAGCAGCAGCCTGCAGATATGAGCCAGCTGACGTCCATCTGATCTGACAATGTTACCACATCGCAATGTGTTCTGTATAGAAGCCCATTTCCACCACTGTGAGGAAAAAAAAATAAAGATCCTGTAAGTCATTATAAAGAGATACTATCTCATAATTATGACTTACTATCTCATGACTTATCATTATGAGATATAATTATCTCATAATTATGAGATATTAAGTCATAATTAAGAGATGCTAAGTCATTATTTTGAGATAGTATCTCATTATGACTTACAGATCTTCCTTTTTTCCTCACAGTGGTGGAAATGGGCTTCCATAGTTGTGCTATGAACAGAATATACGGTTTTAAGTCTCCTCAGCCAGCAATATACCACCTTGGTATGAAAGTTGTTGTATGTTCAATTGATGTAGGTTTTCCCGTTATACACCGATCCAGTCTTTCAAGTTGTAGGCATCTGTTAACCATTATATCATTAAAAATCTCTTCTGCTCTTGCGTTGTGTGTAAAGACACGAACAGCAAACTGTCAAGTGCATTATATTAGGCTACGTTACATTTAGTGGCATTTTCAATATACAGTATATATTTCTGGTGGCAGTGGTATTTATGTAGTTGTCTCTTGAGCCGAACCACCCACCAACTGAGATACATTGCCTAGACCTGCACTGACAGCATCAACTAAAGCACAAGACACATTTCTTTCATTATTATAGCACCATTGTGTAATCTGATATTCCATCCTTCCTCTTTCAAATACAGAGGCTGCACATAATAGCCATCAGTTGGAATACAGAATTCGAACATTACGTAAATCCAGTCATGTGTTGGTACTCTTTCTCAAGTCAAGGATCGGAGTAATTATTCCACCACTCTCCAAGGCTCCAAGACTCTTATCATGTCAGTTGATAGATGCCGCTTTTATTTTGAAGGTTCCGCACCGGAAGCGTTGTTTCTGCGTTGAACACCGGCGGCGCGACCACTTCTCCCAACAGTAACAGCAGCACGGAGGAGAAAGGTAAACACATTTAGATTTACTCGTGGAGAGACGAGGGACACGATAAACACACGGGACACACACCAAAGAGTGAAATTATATAATAAAGGAAACAAATGGCGAAGTCAGCCGGCTAGTATGCACTGCTAGTAAGCTAAGAGTGGCCGTGTTAACGTATTAACGTTATATCTTTCACAACGTTTACCCCAGGTACCATCCTTACCATAGTAAGTTACTTTAGGAGCAACTAATTTAAGACGGAGGTTACAACGAATTTTGCATCGGTGGCTATTAATGACCAGCCAAGCAATTAGCTTCTCCAGTGAGTTGCTCGCCTCAGCGTGCTAGTGGCTAGCCTCGGAAGCTAATGACGACTTTCCCTAACGTAAACAAACCGGGTAAGCTAGCTAATGTTAGTTCTCTCCAGTATCAGTGACTTCCACATACCCAGTGTATTCAGCCCAGTGAGGGCTGATATCTCGTTTGGTTTATCTGAGAGAAATAGAACAACAGCTCCTGTTGATGCTGTTATATTGTACGATATGTCACTTTATGAAGTTCTGTGCGTATTTTCGCACATGCGTGTTGAAGAGAAACCACAAAAAAATTAAAAACGAACGTTCCCTCTTTTTAATAATAGATTGTAAGTTATTAACTAGTTAATATCACGTTTACTGTCAGTCCAACCAATCATACACAGAGAGCAGATTACACTGGGAAACAAGTAAATATTACAAATCCTAATGTGTGTGAACGTTGTTCTGTACAGAACATTTCACATTTGCGAGTAAAATCAAATCAAGAGAACCAGCTGCCATTGATTGTTACATTTCGACTGTTGTTTGCCCGTAGCCATGACGACGGACTCCTCCCTCCTCAGCTCTGAGCTGGAGTTACAGCAGCAGGAGGAGCTCTATCAACAGATGCTGCTACAGGTAATGGTGCTGCTACAGGTAATGATGCTGCTACAGGTAATGGTGCTGCTACAGGTAATGATGCTGCTACAGGTAATGCTGCTGTCTGAGGGAACTGGATTCAAGTGAGACTGTGCAACTTTTGCCCGGAGGATAGTTGTAAAGTTACTGACTCAGTAATGTGAGTTACACTATACCTCGGAGGTTTATCAACAACCAGCTGGTCATACCAGACCAAGTAAGGCGTGTAGCAGCAGAACCCCTGAGTGTGTGAGCAAGGGCTCATTTTACTGCTTGTGAATTCAACTTTTCATTTTAAGAGGAGCAATGTGTCATTTCTTCATTAAAAATGTGACATAGTCTCGCTTTAAAGGAAGCGTTCATCGTGTTTGGAAATATGTTTACTTGCTTTACTGCAGAGAGTTAGATGAGAAGATGGAGACCACTCATGTCTGATTCAATCACTTTGTTGTCCTCTGCTGAGTTCCATTATACATTATGAAACCCACGCTTTGAACTCAACGATAGCTTTTATTTTGATGAGGTTTGCAAACCATCCGTGAAACTAAAGAGACTGCTGGTTGTCTATTTAGACCATGGGAAAGATGCAGACTGAAAATCCAGACTCCAAAGTAATCCGACCACAACCTGGTGAGTAGCTCCACAATACAAGTTATATCACAATCCGCAACTTTGGCAGACGGTGCCACAGTTTGTTCTCTCTCTCTCTCTCTCTCTCTCTCTCTCTCTCTCTCTCTCTCAGGCATGTGTGTGAAGACAGTCTCAGGGCCGGGCCAGCAGAAGGTCTTCGTCAACATCTGTCAGTCAAACTCGGTTCCGCTGCCACCGGAAATCTCCAGAGATGAGCTCGTGGAGCTGCTCCAATCAGAGGATCCCAGCGGCTACAGAGTTCCCATGAGCCTCGGCGAGCCACACACAGAAGTGGACAACAGTACGTGAACAAAGCCAAAGATACTATTTTGCCCTTCATTTGTTGTGGACTTAATTTGTAGTTTTGACTATCGCTCCTGTCCACAATTTAAAATAGTTAAAGGTGATACATTTTTTATTCAGAACTTATCTGTGATTGGCTGTTAACATGGAGGCGGCGGAGCCTCGAGGCCTTTCTATGATTCACATTCAGGCCGGCACTTTTTGTTTATTGCCACACTAGTGCTCTGAGTCTTGCACGTAGAACCGCAACACTTCTAACCTGAAGTGTAAAATTCCTTCATAGTCCATGAAGTTCTTACAAGAACCGGCACCCACTAGTGCCTACTAGTGCCAACATGTTTCCACAAAGTCACTGTCACGGCAACACTGTTTTAAGTGCAATCATGTATCACTGATGGAAAAAAAACAAAACACATAAATTACAGAGGGAGTTTTGCATGTCAAGCCATAAAGTAATATTTATGATGGCAGCGACTTTCATGGTGGTTTACATCAATAAATAAACATCCTCTCACTGGAGGTGAGGTGAAAGTCTTGTGGCCTCGCTTCTGTGTTGAGGCCTGCGGGTTCAAATAGTCGATGGTGTCGTTGAACAACTGGCTCAGGAGGTTATGGAGTCGTGTCTCGACATATTCCGTGGTAGCGGCAGCAATGTTTGGCATCAGCGCTCTAGGAGGGGCTTACAAGCGAGAAGAGCAAACTTCCAGTGACAGATGTCAGAGATGATGATGTAGGCGGCAAGTTCAAGCCAACTCGTTTGTGCGAACATCCTGTTTTTTCTTCCAAGTGTTACATCGACCTGAGCGGTTACTCCATAAAACTGAAAGCTGGTGCTCATCAAATCGCGGCTGGATCCAATCGAGTCTGCACTACAGGCATCGTCCCCAATTAACAACACACACACACACAATACTGGGCCCCGCGGTGTGAAGTATGACCTCGTTGGGGCGACTGATTTGCAAAGGTCAAAGATCTGACCCCTGCATCAAATCCATCGCTCTCTTTCACAAAATAGAGAAATGATGCTTCCTCAGCAGCTGTAGACAGCTGGAGCTCCAAAGTGCATGTTTTTAAGTGTGGCGCTAACAGAAGGGAAGCATTTAGCTGGAAATGAGTTTGGCCCGGGGCAGCGTTTTCCCATGCTTGTCCTGAACTTCACACGTCTTTCTCCTCCGTTTCAGACTCTCAGGGTTGCACAGCATACGATGTGGTCGTCAACCAGGAGTTCTTCCAGAAGTGCCAGGTGTGTGTGTGTGTGTGTGTGTGTGTGTGTGTGTGAGGTCTTGTTTTGTTATCCATTCACTACAGCGATCTAATTTAGTAATTATTATTAAAAGGAAGAGGTTAATGTGAAGAGGTTTATATTTATGTATCATTTTAGAGTTTGTTGATGTTGTGTATTTATGTATTTCAAATGCATGATTATGAGGGATGCAGGATATGGATTTGTTTCAGCCGATACAGATAACCAATAACTACCTGCTTCTCATGGCCCATACTGATAAGATAACCGATAAGTTCATAATCTGTAGTTTATGAACACCTCAGGGCACAAACGGCTCAGATGCAGTGAGCGAAGATTTAATATTTCATAGCTCTGCCACAAACCAAATCTCACAGCTCTATTGTTAACACAGCAAATGTTTATTTATTTTTTATAGTTAAGTACATACAATTTTTTATTGCAATAAAGTTGCAGTGAGTGTGTACATGCTGCACTTGGAAATAATTTGGCTTCGTATTATCAGATGATCAATTATCGGCTAGATATATAGAGTATACACACACATATATGCAGTATATACAGTATATGTATATATATATATGTGTGTGTATATATATATATGTGTGTGTGTGTGTATATATATATTTCTTAGAGCATATTATGTTTGTGTCTCTGCAGACGGATCCCTTGTTCCAGCAGTTTGTTATTTTGGTGTCTTTAGAGGGTTTGGAGAACAAGTACAATCTGGAGCTAAGTAGAGGTGTGTGTGTGTGTGTGTGTGTGTGTGTGTGTGTGTGTGTGTGTGTGTGTGTGTGTGTGTGTGTGTGTGTGTGTGTGTGTGTGTGTGTGTGTGTGTGTGTGTGTGTGTGTGTGTGTGTGTGAGGTCTTGTTTTGTTATCCATTCACTACAGCGATCTAATTTAGTAATTATTATTAAAAGGAAGAGGTTAATGTGAAGAGGTTTATATTTATGTATCATTTTAGAGTTTGTTGATGTTGTTGAGTTTGTTGTGTGTGTGGGAGCAGATGTTGAGATTGTGTGTTTGTGTTTCTGCAGACTGGAAGGTTTTGAAGAACCGAAAGTTCTTGGGTTCTGTCAGCGAGCAGAACATTCGGACGAAGAGCAGGCCGGTGATTGAAGAGCTGCAGCCTCAGTACGTCTCTCTGTCTCTGTCTCTGTCTCTGTCTCTGTCTGGATCGGCTGCTTCACAGAAAACTTGACCTCTCGCAGGGTTCTGCTTGTATGCCTACGCTGGCACATTTATTTTGCCATAACTCAAGAATCCCAACGCTAATTATGACACTCAACTGTCTAACAGGATGAAGTGATGACATTTTGGACGGACACGGATGTAAACATAAAGCCGCAATTCTATTTTCTATCAAGTCACCCGAATAAAAACAAGCAAATATGCACACTGATCGACATCTGATGACACAAGGACACAGTAAACTGTCGAGCTGTTCAAATATGAAAACAATCAGAGAGTGGTGTTGGTATATCTCTCGGAGAATGTTTTTGATGAGGGTAAATCAGACGCACACATTTCTTTCATCTTGTAGTTTCTTCATAAAAGGACCTTTAATCAGCAACAGCTGATGAAACTGGCTGTTATTTATGACCACGATGACCATGATGACGTTCCTGTGCTCCATCAAAGACCTTTGCATTCCCATGGTTGTAGTCTTACTTCCTGCAGGGCTCCGGTGATCTAAAAAGTCTTCAACAACATGAAGACTGTATAAATACTGTATATAATGCTGGAATTTCAAGTGTATTCACTAGAGCAGGGGTCCCCAACTGGCGGACCGCGGTCCGGATCCGGATCTTGTTAATGTTCTGCGGTGCAGGAAACACACCGACCAATGCTTTGTATATCACATCAGGTGATGCAGCTCAGCCAATCAAATATGGGTATTCTGACAAGTTTCCTGACTCGAGAGGTTTGCACACACCGTGACACACGGGCTGAGACGAGGAAATAGAAAGAAGAGCAGGAATATTGCGGTAATCAAAGAAGTTATCTCACATGACGTTCTCCAAAAAGAGAAACGTGTTCAGAGAGAATAGAATTTATAAGCAGACTCTTATATGTTAATTCTTACCACAGGCAGTTAAAACCAGTATCATATGTTCAGAAACCGTAACTATTGATAAAAGCAGCAAATGAAGTGCACTACGAGACAAAGCACAACTCTTTTGAACAAACGTACCCACTCACATCTGAAATGAAGACACAGAAAATAAACCTAAGAGCCCAAAATGATCAGAATCCTAACACATGAATTCACTGCCCAACAAGGATGTTAACAGAGAGGATAGAGCTGAAACAAGTGTTAATAACCACACATAAAGTCCATGCTCACTGATTTATCTTGTTAGAAGATGAGAAAAATATAATATTGTGGCTTTTCTATTGACATCACTTCACACCAGAATGAACTGAATTTAAAGCTGCAGGACAATTCAGTGGAATAATCTTTTCTAAAATGAATTACTTTATTTTAAGATGCACATTTTTGAAAAGCTTTCTGTTAAGTCAGTTATTCTTTATTCCAGCCCTTATTGTACTTGAAATGAGAAGAACATTTATTTATGTATTATTTATAATCCATCCAGTTCAATTTGAAAACTGAGAATAATAATTTGTTAAAATATAATTGATGTGTACTTTCTTTATTTGATTTGACAGTTGTTGACTACACAGAGACGTTGTTACTACTACTAGGCTTCTTGAATATATATATATGTATATGTATATATATATATGCCACTCAATAGCGCGAGTTAGATATTATTGTAATGTTTCGGACCTTTGCCCGAGGAGATTTTCTCAATCTGGACCTTTTGGAATTTTAGTTGAATAACCCTGCCCTAGAGGGCTGAAACAGAGAGTGAATTTATGATTTGTATCAGTCGCTCACGTCTCCTTCTCTCCGTTCTTTTCCTTGCAGGGAGAATTTCTCTGCTACGGCCAAAAGGTAAACCTCCTCTTATTTTCCTGTTACACGTTTTATGTAAAGTCACAGCAACTTACCATATTACATCTTATCTGTCTTGTTGTTCTTCTCGTCTCCAGACCAGAGTTCACGTTGATCGTGGATCCCCCTGCTGGTGACCCCGAGTACCTCATTGCAGAAATAAAGCTCCCTGGAGTGGTGAGACATACAATGCACACACACACATGTACACACTCCCTGTCCTCTCTTCCTTCTTTATTTCCTTTCTGAACCATTTAAACCTCACCATGCGTAAATATGACGTGGAAGCAGGACATAAATGGAAAAGGCCTAAAAACCAATATAATATAATAGGACAAAAAGGAATGCAACCAAATTGCCACTGTGTGATGTTTGAGTGTCATAGCCCCACTATGTAGGAGATATTTTGTTGTTCTTATCATTTTATTACTTACTTTTACTTACGTGGCAACTTCCGGGTCTGAAAAGTGAAGCCAATGTTCAATTGGCTTAAACCTGCATTATTTCTAATGGCCACCAGGGGGCGACTCCTCTGATTCTATAGAAGTCTATGAGAAAATGACTCTACTTCTCTCTTGATTTATTCCCTCAGTTAACATTGTGAACATGAGTTTATGGTCTCAATCTCTAGTTTCAAGTCTTCTTCAACACAACATGATGTTCATTTAGTACATTATGGTCCATTTAGAGTCAAATAGACCATGAAGCAGGGTATGCTTTAGGGCGGGGCCACCTTGTGATTGACAGGTCGCTACCAGAGCCGTATACAGCGTCTCTACCATGACGTCACTCCTCCCCAGTCTAAATATGGTCACCTCCGTTCACTGGTTGCAAAAAAGCAAGATGGCGGCGACCCGAAATGCTGAACTCGAGGTTTGAAAACCACAGTCCACAAACCAACGGGTGACTACATCCACTTCCTATCTACAGTCTGCGTGTTTAATGTAGAAATATCATCTACTGTATCAAAGAGCTTACACCACCATCATGTTATGTTGACTGTCTGATGCACAGATATTAACAGGTGTTGTGTCATAAGTTGGTAAATACTGCATCAATATTAATGTTAATATTAATATTAATAAATGCAGTTCCCCTACTAACGCTGCATTGATCCGTGTCAAAATATAGTCAGACGAGCAGCTTCATCATATGATGTCGTCACCCCCAGTTATATGTCATCCCGTCCTGTAGAGTGCGTCATTGCTACATGCAGAGACAGTCAGTGTGGCCGCGTCTCAGCTGGGTGAACTTGTCTCCCCTGCAGCCGTCGTCTCGCTCTCTGGTTCTGGACGTCGGAGAGGACCGGCTGGTGTTGACGGCACGGCCCTCGCTCTTCTATCTCGACGTCTTCCACGCCTTCCTCGTCGACCAGGAGGACAGCGTGGCGCAGTACAACAGCGGCACTCAGGTACACGAGTACACACTGCAGACAAACGGGCACAAACTGTGAGACGCATTGATGGCTGCACGCTGACGCTTTGACTTGATGCTTCAGATTATGATGCTGGTAGTTATGCAACAAACAGTTCAAAAGCACACAAAATATGATAACCGTATGCATTTTTATCAGATGGCGGTCAGCACGCCCCCAGTTTGTAGAAACATACATTGTTGTGCGGAAGCGAAGCCATGTACTGCTGTGGATGAGTGCAGCTCTTTCTGACAGAGAACGTTGTGTCCATTCATGCTCTCTCGAAGGCCACCAGACTCCTTTGTTGTTTTAAAAAGGTTAGTTAGGATTCACCAAAGTCACATAATACATAACACACGAGGCAGCAGTAGACCAGCAACTCCTGTAGTCTGTGAGGTAAAATGACTGTGTGGAGTCTCGTGGCTTTGAAGAGAGCATAGATGGATAAAACGGCTTCAGTTCCCCGTCAGAAAGGTAAAGCGGTGTAATAATTCTAAATATAGCGTAACTGATATTGATTTTTCTTAGGTGTCTAAAATATGTTTTGCTGGTAACTCATCCACAGCAGTTCATTGGTTTGCTCCCGCCGTCGACTGTCGGTAATACATTGACTAAGGAGAGGTACCTCACACAACCCCACTTAAGAAAATCCAAACTATCCCTTCTAACACACTATAGAACTAAACGGGCAAGACACACAGTACACCACTCCAAAACACTGTTAAAGTCGGTCAACAAACATAATTCACACACGCGCACACACACACACACACACACACACACACACACACACACACACACATGATGTCTCTAACATACTTTGTTTCTGTTTTCTCTTCCCTAGATCCTTACAGTCACGATGCCCGTGGTGTCCTCATGAAACTAAGGAAGTCATGTCCTGTTATTTATTTTTTTTTGTTAAAAAAAAAATTATGCTGTGATAATAAATATTTTTTTTTTTTACTAAGTCACATTTCTCTGTGTTATTTTATTCACAACTTAAATCCCTCAGTCAAATCTTGCATAATCCCTCGCCAGGCTGGTTATTTTTTACAGCGTACCTTACATTCCCACAGTGACAGTTGGGAGATTTCCTCTCGTCTGCTGTCGGCCAGTTGGCCACTGAGCAGCTCTACTGAAGCCCTGCTGAACCTCACATGCTGTGGCTGTTGGTGGGAGGGGAGAGCGCCTCTCTTTCATGTTCCACACCCAGATTTTTCAAAAGCCTCGGCCTTCAGCAGCCACAATCTGCAGAGGTACAGTGGCCGACAGGTTCCAGGTTTTCACCGTTCCAAATGAAACCCTCCTGGGTCACCAGAGTCTTTGGAGTTCAGTCAAATGAGCCAGTCAATGACAACACAATGTTTAGGTGGAAGAAAACGTCACGTAAAGAGTCACACTCGATCAAAACATTGCCTAGTAGTGTAGTGTTCACTCTTGACTTGGGGGACGGTCGTTTCAACCACATCTGGTGGCCTTCATCGGCTTCAAGCTACTGAAGAAGGCCATGAGTTAGTAAGTGGACCTCAAGTTAAGCTCTTGCTCTATAGAGTCAATGGTAAAGACAGAAAACTTAACCTCTTGAGTCCTCTGTGAAATAAATACTCTTTAATATTCCATGGCTGCATTTCGGCAAAAGTCCCGCCCCTCAAACGCGGACGGGCCAATCGTAGCGTAGCGTTGGCCAGCTCCGACCAGGGTCCGACATCTAAACGTCTCTTTACCACAGACTCAGGTTTGTCTGTTTCTGTGGACTTAAAGTTAGTCATAACGTTGTGTAACAGTTACCTGGAGAGGTTGTAACGAGATATACAGTTCTAAAATGTTACGGTTCTATGTAAAAAGCTGTGGCGCTAACATTAGCAGAGTACGCTAGCACAACATTAACTAGCGTTAGCACTTCAATGCTACGCTAGCTACTGAAGGCATTGTGAATTGTGAACTTTGTGAACCCATGCTGTTTTTGCTTTTTGATGATTGTAATAGTGAATAAAGACCTACCCGGCTTTGCAGAAACAGTGTTGCAGGGAGTGCAGTTAGTGACAGTGTGGGCTCCATGGTAACAGCTTGATGGAGGAGCAGTGGGGGGCGGGGCTTAGCAAAGGGTCAATTATCTTTTTTGTTTATACATTACTGCATCTTTTTAAATGAAGCACAAATTAGACTTTTAACAATATCTAAAATATCTTTGACCTGATGAACATTTGAGTTCTAAGTATATACGACCTCTTAAAACTTTCATTTAGCAATGTGTGGCACGCATGAGGTCAGACCCAATCATGATGCTTGTAGCCAAAACTCTGTTTGTGATGTCCCGTGGCTACCTTTAGTGTGCGCTCGTTCTACGTGGAGCTCTTTCTGTGAACTGGAAACCTCCCCTTTCATGGGAAAAAACTCTCACTCTTCTATTTGTGGATCTGCTTTGGTCGTCCCTCTGCCTGCCGCTCCCCCTCCCTCACTTTTCCTTTGTTTCGCCCTTCCTACTGTTGCAGAGCATCCACATCAGTTGGGCTCGCTCTGCCCTCGCACGTTTCTCTTTGCTATACAGTAAGGACGTAGGTGGGTCCAAAAGTAAAAAGTGCTTTCCTTGGGCGTATTGTAGAACCTTCTGCTTCTCTCTGAAATCGCTTTTTATTTTTGTCAAAAGTTAGATAATATTTATTCAGGAAGTGGAAGTTGTGACAGTGTGGGCTCCATGGTAACTCTTGACGGAGTAGCAGCGGGGGGTAAGGGCTTAGCGAAGGGCCAGTTGGCCCACATGCATCTTCTGCTTCCTCATTCCACTTCCTGTTTCCTCCTCTGGTCATCCATCCCGCCCTCAGCTCTGTCCGACTCATGACCTATACTCACCTCAGCTTGTCTGGTGGTAGATTTAATGAATGACAGTTTCATAACCATTGTCTTTTATCAAACTGCTTCTCCTCTTTCGCCTCTCCCCCTGCCAGTGCTCCCCTTCCATGTTTCTCTCCTTCCAACTGTCACACCCTCCCTCTTTATCTTGTCACCCCCCCTCTCCGCCTGCCCCGTGGCATCCCTCCATTTGTCCGGTGAGGTCATCCCTCTCTTCTCCCTAATCCTGGGAGGTGCTCGTCTTTCTGCCTCCGCTTAATCCGCCTGTGGCCCCCAGCCCTGACCACACACACACACACACACACACACGCACACAAATTTGCACATTTGCGCACACGGACTCACAGTTATTCTTGTATCATATACTCGGACACTCAGTAATTCTCACAGCATGCATACACACATTCATTCAGACAGCACACACACACACACACACACACACACACACACACACACACACAGTGCCCCTCCACCTCTCGATATAAAACACCCTCTGTCTGTACATTAGCCATTCTGTCTAACTCTGTCTCTTGTGTCGGGTGATACCACACCTTCATACAGGTACGTCTGTCTGTGCTTTAATATGTCCTCTCTAGGCTTTGTTCTCATAAGAAGACAGTAGAATGAGATCAAGCAAGTTGTTTTCCATTTATTTCACCATCATAGTGAACACTTTGTTGAATGTTTTCTGTTTTGTTCGTACTTTGAAAACTCTTCCTTGCGACCCGCTAGCCATTCAGCAAAAAAACAAAAACAAAAACCTGCCCACCAAAATTCAACCAAGTTTTACTTTTCAGGATTTTACACTTAACATATGTGTGTTAAAGGGTCTTTTCACCCAAATTATAAAAATGCCCAAACAGATGTTCTGATTCACTCCTACAGTTATTTAGCCATGAAAATAATGTTTGCTTAAAGTTCTGAGGATTTTAGATATCTGCTTCTGAAACCTTTACCGCTACACCAACACAATGGAGGTGAATGGGATTAAATGTGTGTTAAACAGCACATTTCTCCCTAAATATTCCAGAGACCTCCCTTGCACCAGTTTTTATAGCGTGCTCTTTGGACTACCCAGAGTCTGCTGGACAGTGTGTCTGAAAAGAGTGTTGTTGTTTTTTTCAAATCACATTTTTTCCTGCTTTGAGCAGCACTAAAATTGCCTTCACTGAAATCTATTGGTGGATGTTGCCAAAATGTCAGCGAATGAAGCCAGCAATAGTCTGAATGTATAGATATCACAAGGAGCACTTTTAAGTTGACATTTCCTTTTTTTTTTTTTTACTAGTAAGTGACAAAATATGTTGGGATTTATTTCATTAATGAAATAATGTTTTGTAATTCTAGTGAACCAACCCCTTTTGCAGCATGTGATTTCATTTCCCAAGTTACTATTTAAAAACAAAATCAACCTTTTTACTTTAAGTACATGAAGGCTTTACTTGTTACAAACAACAGATAAACAGTGAATAAAAACGTCTGTGCTTGCAAGTGTTGATAGACATTATAGGCATTATGTGAACCGTCACCTGTGTGTCTGTGTTAGCATAGCACGTACTCAGACTGACATGTGCAAACCTCATAGCAGATTTATAATGTAGGTATAGATATTTATATGCAATGTGGTCCAGTAGCGGCCAGCTTATGGTCTCATTCTGTTACCTGCACAGAGGATGAGGTCTGAGACTACTCTAACGAGGTTCCCACTTGGCTACCTGCGCCAAACTGTCTATTGTTAGCTCTAAAAGCTCTCAAAGCATTCGGCAAATGGTCAAAATCCCGACACCACAGCACCGTTAGCTAGCTTGCGTGTCCTTCATTAGCCTAATTAGCTGTCGAAGGTCTGACAGCTAATTAAGCTTGTGTGAGTGTGTAGAACATTTACAGTGGCTTGTTCAGGTCAGTTTAAATGGTGTAATGTATTTTAATCTGTTAGAGAAGCTAATTGGGAAAATAGCTATCATGTTGCTTGACATAGAAATCGATTTAGAAATCACGTTGCGTGTTATTTTTACCCCTGCCACACCTTTAATAACGCGCAGAGTCATTCTCGTTTTCCATGTCAAGCAACATAATGGCTACTTTCCCAATTAGTCTCTAAGAGATAAAAATACATTGCACAACTTAAACTGACACTCCTGAGCTCGCTCTGTCTCCACTCTAGAATATTTTGATAGCTTACAATAGCCTCTCTTTAACACTAATGAGGTATTGTTTCATTCTCCTTTACTCCCCCCCCCCACACACGCACACACACACACACACACACACACACACACACACACACACACACACACACACAGGTTGCCCTTGACTAAAATTAACCCTGCTAAGGGCTGAGCCTGTTGTCTGTTGGAACTTGAATCCTCTCCCAAATCCCCTGAGTCACTCAGCCTCCGCTCATTCATCCATCCGTCATTTCCCCCCTCCGTCCATCTCTCCATCCATCATGTACTTATTCATAGGGCTTACCTTCACATACCTTTTGAGTTAGACCTCCCCTCCCCATTTAAGACTACACTGCCCAAGCCTTTGAGCGAGGCACTAGAGTGATTCTTATGAGTGAATAGTGCCTTTCCCATGTACTTTGTGTCCCTTAAGTATATTGCTCTACTGTCAGTAGATATAATAAGATACACCTTTTATATCAAAACCATACCATGTTGCTTCCTTATAGTAATATATAGAAATAGTCCAACATTTTGGATATACACTTTTTTTTTGTCTGCACGTTTCAACCTGCAATAATGTATTTACCTTTTGTCCAGCATTGTCCAAGTTGCGAACTTGTTAGCAACATTATCATTAATTTTGAGTTGTGTTTCTGTCCACCTGCTAAATGTAAGACCAATATTCACTCTCTTTTAGCTCTGATTTTGGTCTCCACCAACTCCCGAGGGAAATATTTAGCTCGTTGGCTGGTAAATGCTCCGCTATGTTCACCAGCTATAGTCGCTAACTGTTTCTGCCTAGTGAGCCGATAAAACAGAAGTAAAAAATGTGTGTTTGGACAGAGCTTGGCAGTTTTCCCCTCTTTCCAGTCTTTATGCTAAGTTGAGCTTAGCATAAAGACTTCATATTCACTGTACAGACATTAGAGTGGTATCACTCCTCTTATTTAGCTCTCGGTCAAAAAAGAGAATAAGAGAAGAATAGAATAGAATAGTACTTTATTCATCCCCAAGGGGAAATTTGTCTGTGGCAGCAGCAAACAGGGTTACACAATAGAATAAAAAAATAAGCCAATTTCCCAAAATGTTGAACTATTTCTCTAAGACTTTTACATTTTGTTTTGCTGATGCTTGATAATGAATAGAAACTGTGGAACAAGTAAAACACTGAAATTGAAGTGAAAAAAACGGTGAAGGCTGGAGCCGGTTGCTATCTCTGTCCGTATAAACAGAAACAGAGAGTTGATCAATAACAGCACATGGAAGATGCTGCTAGGTCTGGCATGGCAATGGGTATGACAGCAGACAGGGGAGAGAGTCACAGGGCCATTGTAAATTACTCCTGATGACAGATGGAGCGAGTGGAGGAGAAGAGGAGAGGGCATGATGGTGTGGAGATGACAGGAAGGAATCGGGATGTCTGAAGAAGTTTCTCTTTGTTTGAAATCAGATTTTCAAGCTGTTCGAGGTTTCAAATCATTTCAGAACGTCTCACACCGTTTGGCCAAATGACCTTGAGCTGATCATCACATCATCCTATTTGTCAGAAGCACCAGAACGGAGAGAGAAAGGGTGAGAGAGGACAAAAGAGGAGAGAGGTGCGGCGACGGAAACTCGAAAGTGAGAGAAACTCTATCTCCCCTGGTCTCTCTGCGTTTAACCCCATGTCACATTCTCACATGTTGCCGCTCCATCAATCTCCCTGCGTCCACTGCCAGGAAGGTGTCACTCAGCACACACCCACTGTGTCTGTGCGTGGTTTCACACCAGGACAATGGCAGCTCAGAGCCAAAACCATGTCAGCGTGCATTATGTGTCCCTCTGCTTATCTGTGTGTTTTTTCTGTCTCCAAAGTGATTAATCTGAGGAGAGTAGGGACTTGTTGCCAACTGTGATTTAGCAATGATGACTCACTCACAAACTTCATTTACGTCAGTATTTAAAGAACACCTGATATGGTATTAAGTGTTCTTAATCCAGGTATCCACATGATGCAGGTATTTGGTCATAGACCAAATTATGGTACAAATAAAACAAACAAACAAATATCTTTCAGCTTGGAGACCGTTCGTCCCCCATGTGAAACAAATATGCCAATGGTCATGTTTTTGTTACTTGCTTACTTCAGTCACGGCACTTCCGTTAGTATTTGAACCCTAACGATGATCTATTCTTGAACGTAACCAAGAACTTTTTTTGCCAAAACCTAACTGAGTTTCCTGTGTAGACGGAAGTTTATTTTGAAAGGATTGCATGCATGTAACGAGCGGAAATGGACACGTGTTGCAGGCTTTCGTAGGAAAACGCACAATAAATGAGGAGTAGCTATTCGTAGGACATCATACTAGCTGTTGTATGAGGATACGTTGCGCTCTTTAATCTACGTCACCTGAATTCCTCCTTTGCTCCCATTATAATTTCTATGGCCACTAGTGGCCGCTGCCTATCAATAAACAGATATAATTCGTAATAAACTGCTTGTACCAATGAACTATGGGGTCATACGTTGGGGGAGGGCAGCCTCTTTGAGATACATGGAAATCTGGCTACTGTTGTTAACTGAAGTCCTTAGAATTTATCCTCTGGGCACCACGAAGATCTTTGCCAAATGTCATAGCAATTAATCCAAAAATGATGCAATAAAAACTCAAATGTCAAGCTCATGGTGGCACTGAATGAAAGGTCAGAGGACCAGAGGCGCTCCCTCTGTGGACCATGAATGTTTTCCTGTCAACCCTTCCAAATATTGTTGAGATATTTCAGTCTGGACCAAACAGACCAACTGACAAACAGAATGGCAGCCATTGCCATCCCTGGAGCCAAAGTCATTTTAAAAATGTAAAAATAAACTTTAAAAGGATCTGATCAAAGGAATTTAAATAACATCACTTTTTAAGAACAGTTCATTTGTCAAAACAGGGCTTCAACTAACTGTTTGTTATTGTTATTTGATTATTCTTTCAATAATGCAACTAATGATTTCCCAGAAGCCAAAGCCATATGTTATTTAATTCACCATATGGAATCATCTGAATCATTCATTGCATCAGTTCTCCCCTCCTGGTGGGTCTCTTGTACTTGAGTTGGTTCTATTTGACTGATTCATTGATCTTCTTGATTTGATTGCCATTTGTTTCTCCTACTTGCAGCCATGTCAGATGTAGAAGAGGAGTACGAGTGAGTAGAGCACCATCCCTCAGCTGTTTATTCCAGCGTGTCTTCATCCCTTAATTAACTGACAGATATGTTTCTCTGTTCCTCTTCCTCATCTCTCCAGGGAGCAGGGTAAGTTCAGCGTCCATATTTGCAAAATATTCAAAAAGTGATTATAACATAAATTAAGATTTTTTACGAGACATGAAACTGTATTCATTTCTCCGGGTCTCCTTTCTCCCAGAGGCTGAAGAGGAGCAGGAGGACGAGCTGGAGGAGCCTGAGCTGGCAGAGGAGGATGGAGGAGGTAAGGTCAGGAAGACTCCCAGAATGCAAAGCAGACGAACAGTACAGCTGCCTGTCGAAGCAAATACATGTAAACAGTAAGACAGACTCAAATGGTTGTGACAATAGATACATGTCTTTCCTTGCTGTCTGAAGACGCTCTCAAAGAGCCAAGCAATCGATCCCTCTCTTCTTCATCTTCATAACTGTGAGTTGTTTTCGGTGACGCTGTGCTAACTCTGACCTATGAACTTCCCCTCTATCCTGCTCTCCCATTGGCTGACGCTGTGCTGGTTTGGGCTTTCAGAGCAGCAGGAGTACCAAGGTACGGTGACAGCACACCCGCCATCACTCACACTTTTAGACACCATGTATGACGAGCCCTAAAACCCAACGCAGGTGGTAGTTGTTAAAGAGAAGGAGACATTCATTTGCACCTGAGTTTGAATCCCACCTATGGATTGATATTTCACTTGCATTGTGTTTTAATACCAAAGGTAAATAGTGATTTAAGTCGTCTTTAATCACATGTCACACCTGGACTTTGACGTGTTGATCGTGTCTGACGGTGTTGTAAACCTTCTACCGCTTTGTTTTTTCCTTTTCCTGCTTTTGCAGCTGGTGTTTTAAAAGTATAAACAATCAAAACAAAATCAAATGTGGATATTTCTATGATATTGTCTGCCTCAGTTAGTATGAGGAAAGATTTAAAGATGCACTCAACTTTTTTTCAAAAGTCAAATGACCATGTGCAAGGATTGATTGTAGTGACGAGCCCACAAAGAATTATCACCTCACTGCGGTACCCCTCAGCAATGTGTGGTGTTTTAGTTTCTTTTAGCTAATTGTCAAAGGTTTGACAATCTCTGCTCTCATAAACAAGCAGCAGCAGTGCAGCTGTCACCAAAAATAAGTTGGATAAAACACTGCGCACTACCTGCCCAGCACCAAACAGGACAAAGTTAGCAACATATTAAGTTAGCGACTAGCTGGTGAACATTGTTCGTATTTAGAACAAAAAAAAACGTGTTTTTCTCAGGATTGGTGGAGACCAAAACAAGGCTAAAAGGAAAGTGAATACTGAACTTACATCGATGACGTGAACAGAAACACATCTCCAAACAACTGCTAATGCTGCTCTGTGTCTGCTGGATGTGTAAATTTATGAGATTGTTGAATATTTCCTGGCTTTGTGTCTTTAGGTTTTGCATCTTCACTGGAGCAACTTTGTGATTCGGGTCTTGAATATATCAGAAAGTTACAGCTGTCTTAGCTAACCTTTGGAGACTTTTGTTCACGTCAAATGTAAAGTGGCCCTTCCAAAACAATAGAAATTAGTATACTGGTATGCAACTTCTTTTTTTGAACATTGAATGTGTTCAGACGTTCACAATTAAACCCATGCACATGCCAGGTGTGAGTTTTAGTTCTCTGAGGACTTAAACTGCAGTGAGCAAGACCTTCATGTTTTAGAGCACACGTTAGGGCAAAATATATCTACGAATAGTCAACTCCAATCTGCATGCACACAATTATCCAAATGCCTATTAGGCAATAGTTAATGGTCACAGAATGTTGCACAAAACTACATTTCCCTACAGCCACAGTGGTTGGTACATATAGAGTTCAACGGTGAGTTTCCGGAAGTGAAAATCCCAGTCATACTCTGAATCAAGGATTGTGATTATTAGCCACACTGTCCTTACCATCCATGGTAGACTTCCCACAATCATTAAGATTGTGAAATGGTGGAAAGTGACAGTGTAAGAGTAAACCCTGGATTAGTGAGGAAAGGGCTTTGGTCATTTATAAATGATGTCCTTGCTCTTTTCTTTTCTTTTAACTCATTAAAAACACATCTTGATTGCCTTTCTCTCACATGCTTGCTGTGCATTCAGTCACATTAATTAATTTATTAACAATTTTTCAAATTGTCCTTCGACATCTTTTGGGGAAACATTTTTATTCAGGCTTGTAATTGTTATTTTTGCTTGTCTTTCTCTCTTTCATCAACAGAGGAGCGCCCCAAACCCAAGTATGTTCACATCATTTTGTATTATGTTCGGTTGCAGTGGATCTTTTTTCAACAATTTCAATTTCCCTCAATCTTATATTAATCTTTTCAAATACTCTCTCAAAACTGTCATTCTGTGCCTCCCTTTTCCCCTCAGACCCATGGTGCCTCAACTTGCCCCTCCAAAGATTCCCGAGGGGGATAGGGTGGATTTTGATGTAAGTCGTGAAAAGATCAGTTTCATTTTCTCCAAACAATTCTTGATCTGGTCCAACAATCAGCTGTCAGAGTCCTCACAAGATCAGAGAAGTTTGATCGCAGATGATTTCAGCTGCTTTCAGAATCCTCCTGCTGACTTAAAAGGCTTTAAATGGATTATCTCCTCCAGTTTAAATAGATTTTATGAGTTTGACATGATGGAGGCCTAAAGATGTGTCAGTGGTAAAATAATCAGTTTCAGTTGAGCCATACTGAGTTCTATAGAGATGTTATATGGATTCAAACGCTCCCTTTTTCCCACCAGGACATCCACAGAAAGCGCATGGAGAAGGACTTACAGGAGCTGCATACTCTGATCGACGTCCACTTTGATCAGAGGAAGAAGGACGAAGAAGAGCTCATCGGCCTCAAGGACCGGATTGTAAGTTTACTGAAGGGCCCTTCTACACCTACCTCGTTTGGTTGAATTTCCTTGCAGTAACTTTTTTTGAAGTCCAAAAACATCCAATATTTTACAGTAAAATATTCGAGAAAAAGCAACAAAAAGTTCAAACTATTTTGTTATTGAGGAAACGTCTCTTCTTTACTTCCCCAACGATCATCTCACGATCCCTCAGAACTATTTTTTAAGCCTTTGGAGGGCCCGGCCACTAGATCGGGGATGATAATGTCAAAAGTAATAATATATCAGTCACAGGTGCCATGTATCCGCAAAATGTGTACTTATGCGGTACTTTAAATAAGAACATTTAGCTGATAATGTTTCTGTACTTTTTTACTTGGGTAGGATTTTAAATGCAGGATTATTGCTTGTGCTATTTCTACGTTGTTGTGTTTGTACCTTGACTTAAGTAAAGGATCTGAATACCTCTTCCACATAATAACTAAATGTATTTGTCAGGTTTTTTTAAAGGAGATAAAAAGTCTAAATGTTGCTTTATGTTTAATAAGTTGCACTAAGCCATTTGATGGCTTCTTCACTTTGCCCTCCATCAGGAGAATCGTCGCTCAGAGAGAGCTGAGATCCAGAGGGTTCGAACGGAGAAGGAGAAGGACCGACAGAACAGGATTGCGGTAACAAACACACACACACACACACACACACACTCACCACCCAGTCCACACAGTGATACACTCTATCTAAGCTGCAAACGGCTTCAAGTTCTTTCTCTATTTCCTCAAACTATGTGAAACCAATGTTTACTTCTATAAACAGTTGCTCAATACAACACTGCATTAAATCTCTTTTTCAGCTGAACAACTGTACAATTTACACGTTTATTTTTCTTGCTCCCTCATCCCGACCATCCTTCTTCGTCTGTCAGGAGGAACGTCACAGAAGAGAGGAGGATGAAGCCAAGAAGAAGGCTGAAGATGAGTTCAAGAAGAAGAAAGTGCTGTCTGGCATTGGAGCGAACTTTGGAGGCTTCCTGGCCAAGGTCTGCTGTTCCTCTCAGTAGAGCTCATGACAACGATGATGTTGATGACGATGATGATGATGATGATGATGTTCGACTGTGGACCGTGTGTGTGTTATCCGTCCCAGGCAGAGACGAGGAAGGGCAAGCGTCTGACGGGCAGAGAGATCAAGAGGAAGACTCTAACTGAGAGACGGCAGCCGCTGAGCATCGACAACTTGAGGGAGGACGCGCTCAAGTGAGTCTCCCCTAAATGTTTTGTCATAGACGTTAACGAAATAAGAGGCCAGATCCCTTTCTAAATGTAGTCTTTGCGATCCCAAAGGCAAGAGGCCCAGGAGATGTGGAACTGCATCTACCAGCTGGAGTCTGAGAAGTTTGACTACATTGAGTACATGAAGCACCAGAAATACGAGGTACCACTGTTTAGCTGGAGACAGATGTTGTGAGTGATTCTGAGGTGTGTATGAAATGATTTGTCTGCAGACACAATGTAATCTGTCGGGGTAACTCTTCACCGTCATTGTAAGTCCACTAAAAGTGCTTGTTTTTGCCGCTGACAGGCTGAGACTGTTGTTATAAGTGTCTGACAGCATTATAGAAAGAACCCTACAATGAAATAAAAGGTTTTTCTTTACCTTTTTTCTGTATCCGGTCTGTTTGTTATCGTGTCTAACCAAGTATCGCTCGAGGAGAAGTCTCGGGAAATCTCGCGTAGCATCCTCATTGTCGAAATCCGCCAAATCAGTCACGTTTCCTCCGTTGCCTTCAGGCAACAAGTCACATGACACGATAACAAACTGTAAAGAGTTTGAAAACTTGAACTCGTATAGACTAAAGAATTACATAAATATTCAAAAAGTGATTAATTGATCATGAAAATAATCTCAATGATTTGAATCTCTCCATGTGACCTCTGAATTCCTTTTGTTTGCCGCTTGCAGATCATCGTGCTGCTGAACAGAATCCAACATGCTCAGAAATTGTGAGTACTTCCTTTTATACAAAACACGATGTCCTGTCTATCTGTCCTTGTCGCATCCTTTCTTACTTTCCTCCTCCTTCCTCCTCTCTCCCTCTCACAGTAAGAAGATCCATGGCAAAGGGAAGGTGGGCGGCCGCTGGAAGTAAAATGGAGGGGGGGGAGGGGGGGGGGGCAAAGAAGAAAAAGAGAAAACACATTTTCACAGGCAGCGTAGGAATGAAGGAATCACACATCTCCCCTCCGTGGTCTTCTGGTGCCGGAGCCGCTCTGTAGGCCTTTCCTGTGTGTGTGTGTGTGTGTGTGTGAGAAAGATATTTGATGTTTCTTGATTAATAAAGCGACATGCACTCAGTTTGGAGTTGTTGTGTGGATCACAACCCCAAAATCGGTCTGTTTTTTTTAGCTGCTGTACTCTGGTTTAGGTATATTATGTGATGGCATCCGAGAACTCAAACTGCAGTCAGTTGACATCTGCTTTGAATTTGTGTCTGTAACGGCCCAATTCTACAGCAAAAGCTTTGTTGTTCTTGCAGAAAAAGGGTTTAAAATCTTTTCCAGAACTTTGTAGAAAGTCTGCAATCAGTTTCTTCATTCAGGCCTGGGTTTATACTCTTGTATCAAGTTGCAAAAAGTCTCTTTTTTTTCGGAGGAGTGTTGACGAATGGTTCCCGTCTGTAAATTGAACTCATTCCAAACCCTCCACTCTTAATAAACAATCACTGCTGTTATGTGCCTCTATGCGATGCTTTGCTATTGGACACACGGTGCTGTTTTTATTGCATTTTTGGTGTTCAGAGAGTACAACGGTGTAGTAGGGCAATTGTAGGTAAAAGAAAAAGATGACAGAGGACGTTATAGTAGAACTTGGATACTCTCGGATATTAAAGTGTTAAATTTACAATTTTGTTCTTTGAATTTTGTTGCACCTCAAGTAGTGTTCTTTTGGTAAGATGGACCTCTGAATGATGCAAAGTTCTTAAGAGATACATATACGCGTTTTCTTTAAGAACATAAATAAATACTGATACATTTTGCCCTCGGAGGCTCACGTTACCGCAGCGTTTAACACCGGTGGCTGTGGTGTGATGAGGTTGATCCAACCGTGCGAAGTAAAACGATGTGGTTCACTTCATACTTTTCTTAAATCTCTGAGAATTTCGACATTTTTCTTGCAAATTTATGATTAGTAATCACAGAGAATATTCAAGTTCTTTCTTGTAAATCTTTACTCTCGGTCATTCTGAGGTCTTTCTTGTAGTATTACCCTCTTACCCTGGATATGTAATTTATTCATAATGTTTTTTAACCTGCAACGGCTCTAATACGCTGCCGTCCAGAGAGTCTATGCTTCAGGCATCTTTTTGTCTGTCCTATGTAAAAACGATCACACTCGCAAACTAGACAATAAACAGTATTCAATTATTTTGACTCCACCGTTTTGAAAAACAGAAATGTTCTTGTTTCTATGACCTTGAAGCAAGGATTAAACTGTAGGCCCTTGATTGTTTATATGTTTTGTGGCCTTACTAATGTGACGTTTATCGGAATCTGATCAATTTATCTTTTTTATCTTCTTTCATAAATAATGTGGCAATACAATGTGGAAAAGGTAAAAAGCAAAGTAAAGGAGCTGTTACATTCTGCTTAGGCCCCAAAAAAGGCCCCCCAAGGATATGAACTGTTGCGTAACACCAATAGTGAGTGGGGAAAGTTGAGGTATTTAGAGTCTAACAGCTTTAGCGTTGGATTTCAAGTTCATCGCCCCTCATGAAAGCAGCTGAGTGTACTCTGCCGGCAGAGTGCCAGAGATATGAAGACATGAGCTGGAGACATGACCTGCGTCTCTCTGTTGTGCAATACCAATAATTCATCTTAATACTTTAATGTAATAATTATCATTTAGGTGACTATGCAGTTAATACCAGCTGTGCAGCTTTATGTAGTTTGTAAAATTTGATAAAGGTAGAAATGAGGTTTATATTTCTGCAAGTAACTACCATCTAGGGCAGGGATTCCCAAAGTGTGGTGCGCGCACCCCCAGGGGTGCGCGAGCTGCCTCTAGGGGGTGCGCGAGAGGAAAAATGTAATGGTGGTCTAATGGTGCAGTCCTGTCTCCTAAAAATGACGTTCCCCCAAAACTAAAATGCATTCTCAATTACGTTTGACCATAAACGTATTTTCTCCCTGATTACGTTTGTGTTTGACGTCTTACAAATACGTTTCTCATCAACATATCTTTGCCATACTCTAGTCTTTATTATTTTTCTGTGATCTGCCTCGCCTCTACCCCCGCCACCCACAAGTTGTTGCCCCGCGGCCTGTTCCGAGGGCTGACAGACCTGACGATGGGGTGCCTCACGGCGGGGGCGGCTGGAGACCTCGCGTCCGGCGCCAACGGGTGAGCGCCCGCCACTCGGAACCATAAAACCAAGTCCCGGATTTCACCCCGGGGACATTCTGGAGGTATTGTGGCCGGGTGATGTGCCTCGTTGCTGGGGAGGTATGAGCCGAGAGTGGCGGGGTGTTATGGAGGTATATTTTATTTATTTGTATCCATCTAACCCTAACCATAACTTCCACTAGGAAGCCACGTCCCCACCCAAACATAACCCTTAAGAGAGTCACGGTTACTCCCGGATTTTACACGCGGGCCTTTGTGGAGGTATTGTAGCCGCGTAATGTTCCTCGTTGCTCGGCCTGGATGAGCGCATTTCTGCCGGAGACAGGCGGGGTGTTGTGGTAGTATTCTGACCGCGTAATAGGGAGAAGGAGCGGCGGTGGTGGAGAGGGAAACAAATGTTAAGTGTTAAAATGTTGATTAGAAACGTATTTGTAATAAGTCAATGTAATAAGTCAAACACAATTTTTAGGAGACAGGGTTGCATGCATGCCTGGTGCAGTGAGGTTCTGGCTAACAGCTGTCTGAAGCCCTCTTATTTACGTCGCCACCTGAACACCAAGCATGCCAGTGCAAGTCAAAAGCCCCTTACATTTTTTATATCGAAATTGGAGGAGTTACAAAACAGCCAAAAACAACTGCAGTCTCATTCATGTGTTGGGTCTACAAAAAACGCACAACGGGCTTCTGGTCACAGAATAGCAGGAAAGGGGCTACCGCACACAATCTCCGAAGACGTGTGCTCGCCAGCTGCCAAAGAGATGGTGGAATGTATGACTGGAGAGAGAGAAGCAAACAAGTTGGACATGATCCCGGTGTCCAACAACACTGTCGCGCAGCATCGATGCTTTGTCCGAAGACATCCTGGCTACATTAATCGGTCGCGTGAAGAAGAGTGAGTTCTACTCTCTGCAAGTAGACGAGTCTACAGATGTGGCCAATCAATGTAGAAGGGGGTGCGTGGCCTAAAAAGTTTGGGAACCGCTGATCTAGGGGAAGCCAGAAGTCCATAATTTCAAAAAGATGTATTGGCACATAACACATTTGAAGTAATGCTTGCAGTGTTGTCATTAACAGTCGATGTTATTAGAATATTTCAGTGAAGAGCTCCCTCAGGTGGATAAACGCTGTCATCGCATCCTGATGAAACTGGAAACCCATCAGTTGGGTAAAAGGATTTCACACATGTAAATAAAATCACCTCGTTACATCAGGGTATCTGTAGAATATAGTGTTTAATTAACATTACACATGGTCAGCTAACAAAAACAATGGGTTGTTTTCGCCCAGTGTTGGTGTCTTATTTATATATTTATATTGGGCTATTTTATTTTATATATAATATTTATTTCGTCATATATTAATCCACATTGCTCACTTATTTTGGGCTATTTACCAAAACAAATAAATACATATTTAGTTATAACATAGTAATAATATACATTTAGTAATAACATATTTCTGTTGGGTCATAAATTGAAAAACAAAACAAAATCTAGTACATTTTTTTGAGTTATGAGTTTGAAAACAATATATGATATTTTGTTGTTTTGTGGCATATGTTTTGAACTTCTTCAAATTGAATTATTGTCCACTGCTGCAACTGTTTGTTTAACATTTTCTTTTTACTTTTTAGTGTTTGGATGTCATGAAGTTTACAGAAAAAAAAAAACAGATAGAAAAACTGTGTAAAATAACAACTGATGAGAAATGATGCCTCCTCGTGAAACATGATTTAGAAAATAATTACAAACTTTTTAAACTAGTTTATTATCTGTGTTTTTAGTTTAGTTGGGGCACTCAGATTGTTTTCCTTCTCTTCCTTCTTCTCTCCTGTCCGTGGTAATTATGTGCCCCCCTCCCCCCCTCTCTTTAATTCCTGCCTCACATGTTTGGCTCACTGCGTGAGACAAGGACTAAAGAGGACAGACACACTGTTAATCCAGTCTTTCACTCACTGCATCAATTCAGGGCTCTCTCTCTCTCACACTCTCTCTCTCTCTCTCTCTCACACACACACACACACACACACACACACACACACACACACACACACACACACACACACACACACACACACACACACACACACACACACACACACACACACACACACACACACACACACACACACACACACACACACACACACACACACACACACACACACACAGGATCTCCACTCATTCAAACACAAGCACGGACGGAGAGACGGACCAATAATCAGTAACACGTGACTAAATACAATGCATTTCACAGGAAGAAACAAGTGTCGATGGTTTGGAAGATAAGAGTCATCGGGGTAGACGAGAGGAAAACATGAGGGAAACGGGAACTTAAAGAAGGAAACACACACCTCAGCTCTGCAGACAGCAGTTTAAAGTTACTCCAACAGAAAGAATGTGTGGGTTTTTCTATTTTTTTTCTTTACTATAGTATCAAAATGTATTTGACAATACTACAGTGTACCTATGCTGTAAAAAGATGGTTTTAACCGTGAGACAACCAGGGCATCGATGACAGGTGTAGCTCATCAAAATAAAGCTGATAAATAATGATAATAATGACTATTAAAGGGGCACGCCATCATTATTCCGCCAGTGGAAACAGTTAATCATAGCATGTTCTCTTGAACCGAAAGCCTGTATTATGAACGAGCTGCATCGTGCGTACTGTATCTATTTGAGCGTGTTGCAAGTACACATTATGTGTTTGTGTACATTTATTTAGTATGTAGTCAAAATGTTAATATAATAAATAAATATAAAGCACACATGTAGTCATATAAAGAGATCCACAAATGAAAATTCACAAAAACAAACAAGCTGAAGCACATTCAAGATTACAATCCAAGTGAGAGGTAATTTCATAAAACATACAGGGGTTTGGTTTCAAAAGAAAGGATTCCCCTCATATGCAGATGATGGTGTGTGTGTGTGTGTGTGTGTGTGTGTGTGTGTGAGAGAGAGAGAGAGTGTGTTTAGCGGATGGGGGCCTTCAGAGCAGCATCCACCTCCTCCTCCGTCTGCAGCGTGTGCCACTGGGCCACCGGACGCCTGGGATTGGCCAGCATCTCTGACCAGTGGCGCAGCCCGATGCCCGAGGCGCCGTGGCCCATCCAGCACTTGCCGATGGCGTCGTTGCTGCCCAGCTTGTCGTAGTCGTACACCGTGATCACCACCTGGAGTTTCTGTTCGTGGAGAGAGCAGAGGGACGAGAGAGTTAGACCACATTTTTCCGTGTATTTGAAGTTCAGGCCGATAGGTAAGAGGAAATTGTTCTTCCGTGCTCAAGGAACGTGTTCCTTGTGTTGTGTACGAACCTGGATCTGGGAGAAGGGGATCTCAAAGCTAAAGCTCTCATTGAAGTAAGGATTCAGAGTGTTTTGTTTGACTGACGTCTTCTTCTTCTTCAGTCGCTTCCCATTGTGCTGCAGCACCACCTTGACAAAGGGATCTGAGAGAGAGAGAGACACAACATCAGACAGTGGATCAGAAGAACCCTAACTGCCATCCTTTCTTTAGTACAAGCATGTGCGCATGTGTGTGTGAGTGTGTGTTCACCTGACAGTCCTCCCACATCCATCTTCTTCAGGTTCTTGGCTTCCATGATGTTGATCGTTAGCTTACCGGCCGTGGGGACGTAACGAAGGGAGATGCAGACATCGCCCAGTTTCTCTTGCTGTCGGGGACATGACATGTAAATGGATGAGTTGTCACGCTGCTCAGTGCTTTGATTGCTTTAAAAGCTGGTAATGACTGTTAGATAATTCATTGTATGTTTCAGTGGTTGTCCCCCCCCAAAAAATAAATCATGTACCTCCTCTTTCTCCCCTCCCACCAGATCCTTCCATTCTTGTATTGGCTGGGCGAGGTCTATGCTGTTCATGGGGATCTTGATCTCGCCGATGACGTCGTGTTTACCGAAACGGTCAAAGTCAAACACCTGCAGCACCAAAGTCTGACCACCCAACTCACTGTAGGGTATCTAGAGAGGGAGAGTATAGACAGAAATGGTTAACTCTAAAGTGCTTGAGACGCGTTGATGTTCATGCTGGATCATTTAAAAAATGATACTAATAATGTGATCAACGGTTTCCTTGTAATGTCTTCAGTTCAACATGGTCTCTCTCTCTCCGGTATCGCTGCACAGACCTTAAAGGTGAAGGTCTCATTGAAGACGGGACAGAGGTTCTTGCGCTGGACTTTGGTCTCAAACTTCTTCTTCTTGTCCGGCAGCATGTAGACTTTGACGTAGGGATCTGAGGACCCGCCGACGTCCATGGCCGCGAGGTCCTGCGCCTGGAGGATGCCGACTATCAGCTGGAGAAGGAGGTAGAAATAAGTTAGACCGGAGTCCCAAATCCTGACGTGGAGCTTAGCTTTTTGTTTCTGTTCTTTTCCTCAGAGGTTGGATATTGGTGTGTGTATGCTTGCGAAATACTATGTGCAGGCGTGTGTACCTGGTTATCAGTGAAGCTATAGTCCAGGGAGTACTCCAGTTTGCCTAAGTTCTCCTTCTCCTCATCTTCCTTCCCATCCTCTCCCTCCTGGAAGACACGCAGCGTGGTTAGCGGTTAACAGGCAATGTTATTAAGCTCACACATTTTGTACTCAAGCTCTCGGGATATGCTGCCGTCTCTGCGGGGCACTGTGATTCCCGCTTTAAGGCACATATATTCAGCTCTAAAGGAGTCAACGTTGACCATACAGTGAAAAAGACTTGGTTCAAAGTTTCAAATATTTTAAAGAGGCCTTGGTCTCAAACATACCCGGTGGAGTTTTGCCACTACTAGCAATATGAAGCAAGGTTTTTATGAGTGAGATTTGTTGTCAAAAGGTTCAGTGTTTATTACTTTTGATTGTTTACAAGAAAACTCCCCAGGGCACTTTTAAGGTTCCTCTGTAGTTTCCCGCCATACCCTGTGAAGATCATACTCACGATAATCACGAACAAACATCAGGCGCAAAAGCATAGATAAAAAGATACAGATTATTTTATCCAACATGTAAAGTTTCAACTTAATTCTGTTTTCTATATTGATGCTTGTTACCACAAGCTTTGCCGGTCAAAAGGAAACAACAGCTGTGACTCCGTCATCCCTTTTGGCTTTTGTGCCCAGTTTAAGCTGTTAATTCGTCCATTACTAGTCTCAACCTGGGTAAAAAGCCAAACAGCTGTGGACAGCGCGGCTCTTACTGCTGCTAACTCCATCTGTTGGCCTGTGGAGGGTGTGGTCAGCCATTGTACATCAGTTGCATCTTTTGACCTGCCGTTAAAGGAGTAGTTCGACATTTTGAGAAACATGCTTATTCGCTTTCTTGCCAAGAGTTATACGAGAAGATCGATGCTACACTCATGGCCGTAGATTGAATACGACGCTACTGCCAGCAGCTGGTTAGCTTAGCTTAGCATAAAGACTTGGGGGGGGGTGGGGGAGGAAACCGCTAGCCTGGCTCTGTCCAAAGGTAACAAAATCCGCAAACTTGCACCAGTATTTTTTACATTTAGACAGATCCAGTCTATCTCTTTCTTTTTTTTCCACAGTTTTTGTGCTAAGCTAAGCTAACCAGCTGCTGGCTGCAGCTACATATTTATCCTAAAAACATGAGAGTGGAATCAATCTTCTCATCTTACTCTCTGCAGGAAGGAGAATATTAAGCATATTTCCCACGTCAAACTATACCTTTAAAACAAACAATGCATTGAACTCTAGTCCCCACAATGTTTTTCTTCTATTTACTCAGTCAAACTTAAATTATGAATAACTTACAACTTCAACTGTTGAATTTTAGACCAGCTGAATAACTGAAACCACAGAAACTCTGCTTACTTGAGAAAATCTGTGTAGTAGTAAATATTTGACAAAATTCTTCTGCAACTGCATCGGTAGCAGAATTGCCATAGGACATCTCAGGACCACACAGGACAGGACCCCTCTGGTCCTTTCCTCACCTTCTTGTCGTCTCCATCCTCTCCATCCTTATCCTTCTTCCTGCGCCCTCGTCCTCCTTTCCTCTCACGGACCTTCTTGGGCTTCTTTCCATTGTTGCAGCACTTCTTGTAGATGCAGAATCCCATGCAGACGATAAGGGCGAGGACCACGACCACAATGGCTCCCACCGCCCACATGGGCACTGGAAGAAGGAGGCAGAAGACAGGCATGCAAAGTCATCAGATGTGGAAAAGGTGACAAGGACACCCTCATTTTTATTTTGACTGCACACTGACAATCTTTACTAACACTGATTGAAGTATCATTTTCACTGTCAACTTTGGTAAACCATTTTTATTTTATAAAAATAAGGAACATTTCAAACACTTCTGTAGTGCACTGAACAAACACTTTCCCAAAAGGCTGCAGCTCACAATAGGCTATTAACCTGTTAGCATTTATTATGTAATGAAACTGAAAATACTGAAATGCATAGAATTATTAAATCAAACGTGTGCGTTAGGAGGAGTTTCACTGAAGTTAATTCCACCATGGCTATATGCCAAATGCCTATTACTTCTGTAATCGCTTCATCCTGTTCTTTTTTTGCGTATCAAGGTTCGTCTTTCCTTGTCCCGGTGATATCTGGGTAATGTTAGCATGTTGGATGTGTTACCATTCACATTAACCTACAGAGGTGGAGCCACGCCGAAACAACCACCTCAACTCTCTCTCTCTCGTGCTGTTAGAGGCAGAGGCGGGGCTTCCAGCTCCAACGTTTTCATTTGCTCTCGCCACAGTGTGACTGACTCGCACGCCAATCAGCTTCTTGTGCTAACCTAAGCACCTGTAGCCGACAGCTTTACAGGTAAAAGTTTCAAAACAGTGTGAGATTGGTGTCATGCAAAAACCTCCCATGGTTGTAAATATGTTAAAAAGGCTATATTGATTGGCCATCACTAGTCCAGTCTGAAGTATTTAAATGATTATCATAGGCTCCAAGAGGATACATTCTATAATAATTAAATGTTTTGAAATGTCAAATACTTTGGTTTATGACCAAATGCCTGCAAAAATAATGTTTCCCATCAGCCTCAACTGTACTTTGTGTTTAGTGCTAGTTAGGAAATAGTAGCATGCTAACCTAAGACGGTGAGCATGACCTGCTTTTCATTAGCATGTTAGCATTTTCATAGTGAACCTGTTAGCATGCTGAGGTTAGCATGGCTGAGGTTAGCATGGCTGAGGTTAGCATGCTGAGGTTAGCATGGCTGAGGTTAGCATGGCTGACTTGTTTGATGCTCAAACCTGCAATAACTGTTATGTTTTGGCCACTTCAGGGCAGCAGAAATGTCTTTTCATCACCTTTTAAGTTCACATGATGAACGTACCAGAAAACTCATTTACACATCTTGCAGATACAGAGAAACATTAGAATTCATTTGGAGTTGTGTTGCTGCCCACCTTGTGAATCTACGTCCAATATTCACTCTCTTTTTGCTTTGTTTTTGGTCTCTGCCAACTCCTCGTTAGCTGCTAAATGCTCCAATATGTTCACCAGCTAATTGTATGTGTCTGGTGTTTGGTGCTGAGCAGGTAGTGTGCTGTGGGTTTATAGAGCTCTTTAGTTGGAAACAGCTGTCTGCTATAAGGATAAAAACGATGCTACAAGAGCGCTGAGAGGGGAGCTGCAGAATTGTTTGTCAATTCTCTGTAGTTCACTATGAGCGACCCCCTTTTACATTGTCATTTGGTACATTGTCATCGTAAAAATATTGATTTATGGTCACTCTAACATATCAAAGACAAATATTTGATCATTCTAACTCGGTGTCTAGACCGCAAGCGTCACATCATCGACACTGAAGCGACTTCTTTATTCCGGTTCCGTCGGGCAGCGAAGGAGCAGCCAAGCTTTCTGTGGAGTGATTCACGAGAGTATGCCTGATGTATTTTTCCATAAATACTGTTGCATATGATTCAGCCATAATTATACAATGAACTTGACAGCTGACCTTTATTTTGATTTCGATTTTTAGCATTCCAAACTTTTTTGTTTCCTTAGACGTGGGCTTCCGCACCTTTGGCAAGAGAGCCTAAACAAAGGTTTTTTTTATGGTGAAGGATGTGTCTCCATAATTCCATAATACTACTCTCTACTATAACTTTGGTTGAACTTCTCTTGCAGAACAGTCAGTACAGAGCTGGTTTTTTTTTTTGCCACCTGTAGAAGACTTGAAGAAGACATTTTTCTTTAAAATGGGAAAAGCTTGAATGGTACAAGAAGCGAGATGGACTTACTCTTGAGTTTATGATCTGGAAGAGCAGAGCGGTCACATGAAGAAATGAGAGAGGACAGAATGAAGAAATGAAAAACACGAGGATTCATAAGAAGATGACATGATGGCTCGATGATGGTATGTAGGTTATAGATTGATTTTGATTGGTTTGTGTGTGTGTGGGTCTCTCGATGTGCAGGTTTATCTGCCGAACTGGCTTCAATCTTTGTTTCCTGTTTATTTGATATTATGTCCAATATAGGGCATATTCTTTGAGAACACACCAAATTGAACTTAGTTTGTATTTTGTGTGTATTTTAAATATACTGTATATGTGCAGTTGTGTGTGCTCACTTGGCAGGTGCGTGAGCTCATTGAAGAACTTGTTCTTCATGCTGGCGAACTGGTGGTTGGAGTGGTGCGAGGGAGGCGGTGGGCGCTCCTTCTCCTCCTCCTCGGCCGCCCTGCGGGGCCGCCCCCCGGCCACGCTGACCAATCGCATCGCTGCTGTGGGAAATCAAAGGAGAGAAAACGACAAACGGTCAGTGAACTAGTAATCTCCAGATACATTTTGAGACGTTAAACGACGCTTCCACAAAACACATTTATTCTCTCTTCAGATGTGTCCTTCATTCAAACTTCATGCTATTTGACCTTTCAGCTGGTTTAATCTCTTTAATCCTCTCTCACTCGCCTCACTCTCCTCCCTCTCACTCGCCTCACTCTCCTCCCTCTCACTCGCCTCACTCTCCTCCCTCCCACCAATCGTTCTCTAGTTTCAAGCATCTCACAAAGACAACAAGAAACTATTCTCATTAAGGACAACTGCTTTATTTTTATTTCGTTTTTTACTAAAAAAAAGAAGTGGATAAAGTACTGAGAACCTTTACTTTAGTTGAGGTAGCAATACTAAACAAAATGTAACATCAAACCGTGTTTAAATGTTGCACTGGAGCCGATTTGAACTGCGTTATACACTGCTGGCTAGTTTAATGTGTAACAGCAGCTAATCATATATTTGTGAGAAAAATCTCAAACTGCAGAACAACATGTAACTAGCTGTACAATATTATCCCCGGAAATATACTCAAGAAGAAGTATAATGTAGCATAAAATGGAATACACAAGTAAAGAATACAGTTCTTAAGAAAATACGTTAGGCTACTAGCATATTTTAGCATACTCTAGCCTACTTACACAAACGTTTCGGTAAAAAAGTAATTCAATGTTTACCTTTTTTTTTAAACTTATTCTATGCATCGCTTTTTTGTGCTCATGCTGATCAGCTGAGAGGGAAAAAACAAACATTCATGTCAGCCTCCAACATGTAGTCACAGGCTGGATAGCTTTTTGGCTAACCAGTCGAGTGAAGTGTATATTACAGAGCTTCAGTAAACTTTAGTAAAACTTTACTCGAGTATTTTTATTATGTGCACATCTATACTTTCACCTGCAATATATTAAAATTGAAATGTAGTTTTTCTGAGTGAAGATATGAATACGAATCATGAGATTAGCTCCAAAACTGATATTAATTGAATGACCTTTACATGACTATACAAATCAGACCCACATACTAATTTCAGGCTTTACAATTTGCAATATTTCTCTTCTACATAAACACAAGAATGACCTTTCTCTGCCTCTCTTACGCCTCTCCCTCCTCTTTCCATTTGTCCTCCTCCTGATCATCCCTACTGCCCTTGTTGTTTCCTTCCTCCTCTCCTCCTCCTCCTCAACCTTTCCTTCCTCCCTGCTTCCTTTCCATGATGGCAGTGTGTCAAGAAAGAGTAAAACCTGAGCTCAGCAGCTCATTGCTTGCACATAATAATCCCTCCGACTTTGTGACAGCATGGCTGGTGGATACGCACATACAGACACACGCGTACCCTGAGGACATTTCATTTGCTTTAATGTTTGGACTGGTCACAGCAGGGAAAAGCACAGGTGTTGCTAATGACATTAGCCATTGACATTCACACCCGTGCTTTCCCTGCTGTGGCATGTCAAAATGTCTTCTGCCTTATATAATTATTAAAGTTATTAGTTCCTGCTTTGTTCTATTTAAAGAGTTTGTATCAGTCTTAACCCTTTTAATGAGGCACACTGTGAATTTACCTTTATGAAGATGCAGGCTTAAAAGGTGTATGAAGTGCAACTAGAAAGCTGGGTTTACCTTTTGCCTAATACTCCCTGCCTGTGATCCTGTAGGTAGAAGCAATAAAGTAAGAAGAAATATCAGTTTCCGGTAATTATGACAATCTGTATTGTGCCCTGTTAAGAGGTCAGTTGTTGACATTTAAACACACATCCATATGCCCCACCCGCGGTACACGACCCTCTGTCGCTGCGCAGCGACGTAACAAGATTAATTGCCAAAGGTAATCCACAAATCCCTCGGCTTAAACAAATTAAGGACAGTTTGCCTCTCCGCGGCTCCGCCCCTTTTCTCCGCCCATCCCGCCATCGTCTCTCCTTCACCCCTCCCCTCTGTTGTCCCCCGTCTGTCTGTTGTTCATCCTCCCCTCGTGACAGCTGGAGTAGATAAAGACACGCTCAGATGTACACACACACATCATATTTCCATAACGAGATGTGATTTAGGTGGCGAGCTGTGTTACATTGACCCTTCCATCTCCCTGGACTGCAGGAGCAGAGGATTAGAGAGGGAGACCTCAGTGTGTGAAGAGATAGATAGATAGATAGATAGATAGATAGATAGATAGATAGATAGATAGATAGATAGATAGATGAATCTATTTGGTATTTTACTCCCAACTACACCCATGAGGGTCAGGGTTTGACTGATAAGGGATAGTTTTTAGTTTTTAATTCAGTAGTTGTAGTCGTGCTTTCTGCCTATATTATAAGAGAAACAATAGCACAACAATGACTCTTTTTTTGTCCATATTAGGAGGGAAATATTGTTCAACTGTCTGATTGTAAAAGCCCCTCAACACTATCTTTGATTGAAACACACACATCAGCCATGAGATACATGAGGAGCAGCCAATTTACCAAATAAAATGCAGTTAAAAGAATGCAAATAGCCAATGGGACCTCAGGTAAATTAAAGTGAAAGCACAATTGATAACACCAGTACCCACTGGTGCTGTAAGTGCTTTGGATAAAAGCGCTGTGTCACTCTGCTGTCTCTGCAGGGGCTCTGTGTGTTGCATAACGACATTTTAGCTGAAGTTCAGAACACCCCAAAATCCGGATGATGACCACAGTTGTTATCTGGGCCACAGCAGATTTAGGCTGGACTGCTGCCAAATTCTGAACACCAGTGAGTCAGAAACCTGGTCAGGTTGATTAGGTAATACGCGTCTCTGTCCGGATATACTGCAGGATGAGGGAATCATGCTGATATGAGAGAACTCCCAACAAATATACAATTTGGCCTCCTGGTTTATAGTTTGGGGAAAGCAAAGATTAGAGGACTGATAATAGGTTGGAGTAATATGTGGTGGGGCTGCTCTGGGGTAAAAACAATGCTCCACAAACAATAGCAGAAACTGGTTTGAAGTGAAATTTGGAGGATTTTTAGGTTCTAAAAAGCAAAGGCTAGTATATTAAGTGATTAAACTAATGTAGCGGAAAAACAGGTCTATAGAAATCTTGTCCACAGAGACATGGTTTGTCAAAATATGACAGCAGCCCTTTAATATTAACATGCTGTAGGAAAGAACAATGTCTGTCATATTGAACAAAAGTCACATCATCAACAATACAACGTCAGTCGTTATGCGGCAAAGAACCACCAACGCTTGCAATGTGACGGCACAAAAAGCTGAGAGAATAAGTTATGGATGAAAATTCCATTATTATTATTAGTCAGTTGACAAAAGAAAACATTAAAAAAGAGAAAAATGACTTCGATGTCTTTTATCTTCCAACCACAAAGCACAGACTAGAGCGGTCCAAACATATTCAGCGAGAGACATATACTGGTTAAAGCACTTAGGATGTTCACCTCTGACCTTTGGGAGCAAGTTACAGTATACTGAGCACATCTTAGCTTGATTGGAAGCTTTCAGCAACATCTCACAGTCTTTATCTCTTACATCACTAAGTGCAAAACCAAAACGTCGTTCCTGAAGGAGCAAGAGAGCATTGACGGTCATGTGTTCACTCTGTAGACTGCTGCTTGTAGTTTTTCTAGGGGCTCTGTTTTTAGCCGTGCTAGCTGCACGGCTCTATGGACAGCAATGTTCGTCCACCACTTTAGTCTTGACTGAAATATCTCTACCTCTTTTTGTAGATATTCATGGTCCCCAGAGGATGAAGCCAACCGACTTTAGTGATTCTGACGTTTTCCTTTAGCGCCACCATGAGGTTGACTTTTTTGATGTTTGGATGGATTGCTGTGAAACTTGGAACAGGTGTTCATGTCCCGCACATAATGACGTGTGAATTGTTGAATACTATACAAAACTAATGACATTCACATAAACCTCAGCTGCACTTTGTGTTGAGTGCTAATTGTCTCTGAGAGCATATTGCCATGCTAGCATTAGCATTTAGCTCAAACCACCGCGAGTCCCACATTGTCTCCAAAAGCCAAATAGTGGGAAACACACTTTACTGTGACCTCAAGGGAAGGCATAATACAAAATCAGGCACCAATGAGATTTTCAGGTCTCTGGTCATTTCAATACTAGAAATATCTTCAATAGTGTTCTTTGGTTAAATTTGACAATTTGTTTTTTGTGTAATTGTTAGGTACAGAACTGAAACAACAATCAATCATTGAATCATCAGAAAATGAAATGCAACTATTTTGATAATCAATTAATGATCAATTAATCATTTAAGTAACGGTTCTTTTCTTGGGCTTCTAATCTGGATATCTGCGAGAGCCATTTTTAAACCATTTTCTTACATTTCATGGACCAAACCATCAAGAATTAATCAAGAAAATAATCAACAGATAAATCAATAATGATGAGAATAGTTTGCATACTAATGCATACTTAAACTGTGTGTGATTTATTGTGATCAAGCGTTACAATATGATTTTGAAGTACATTTGAGCATAAATGTCCAGTATATAAGGCCTCATGTCACCTTGAATTCAAACATTGTAGTTCCAGCTGAATCTGAACCAGATCTTGCATTGTATTATTATTATTATTATTATTATTGCCTTTTTAAGGCTCTCTGGTATGATCTCCTCAGTGGTGGAAGAAGTATTCAGAACTATTCCTTTACTTAAGTACCAATACCGCTATGTGAAAATACTTCAACAAGTAAAAGTCCTGCATGACAAATCCTACATAAAGTACTGGTTTGGCCCCTCTAACTGATACATTTTTATATATGACATCAACAATTATATATACTGAAGCATCAATGAGTGAGCAGCATGTGACTGTTTTAGCTGCCAGAGGTGGAGCTAGTTCCAACCACTTCATACATAGTTTCATACACAGGGACACCAGACATCTGTGAGGGGTCGTGAGAGGAAAAAGAAAAAATACAAGTTTGTACGTTTTTGGACATTTTACTCCCATTCTTTACTTCCCATTCTTTACTTCCCATTCTTTACTTCCCATTTTACTCGTATTTCTCCCACGGGAGAAGTTTAGAGGGAAACATATATATTTATTGGAGATGTTAACTAAAAAATAAATCTGAAATGTGACCCCAACTCCACAGCTTGACCCCAGAAGCCATAAAGGTTGGAAACCAGGTGTTTAGTCTTTAAAATGGTGTTTCATTTGAAAAGCTTATATTATCCATTTATTCATCTAAAATGAACAAGTAACTAAAGCTGTCAAACAAATGTAGTAGTAGAAAGTACAAAATTCCCCTGGTGTATGTAGCGGAGTAGAAGTATAAAGGAAAATAATAGAAATATTCAAGTGATGTACTTGAACAAATACTTAGTTACTTTCCTCCACTGATCTCCATGAGACAGACTGGAGGGGAACAGCCGGCGGAGGGATTTTGTCCGTCTCAAAGCTCACGGCTCTGAACTAAACTCGAGGCGCCATTAGGCGTCTGACACACTGCCCGACTATTGTAGGTATGTGCATGCACACGATAGCAACTTTGGCATTTGTTGACAAACTTCGACTCAAAGCCAAGCCATTATATCATTAGCAGTGTGACTAAGAAAGGACCAATACAAAGGTTCTTTCTTTTTTCTTTTGAGGCAAACAACGTAAAGCCAAACGACGTTAGGGTCAATATTAACATAATATTGCTGCAATCAGAATGTACTTTGTAGCCTGAATTGCTTCTTATAATGCAGGTCTGAAAGAGAAGACACGTGTCCTATTTAAAAATGTTGAAAAGGGGTTTAATTAAAATTGCATGTTTTGTTTTTTTGGAGAGGGGAGGGGCTCCTACCAACAAGGAGTGAGCATTTTAATTCTTCTTTTAAAATTGTATTTTAATATCTTAAAGGAAGAGTGTGTAACATTTAGGAGGATTTATTGGCAGATATTGAATATAGTATTCATAAAAAATATGTTAATCACCCGAAACTAAGAATCGTTGAGTTGGATGAGAAGATGGATTCCATGAGAGGGGGGGGGGGGGGGGTTTGCTTTTGTCCACATTTGGCAGGTTTTTTAAAATATTGTGAAAACAATATTACCAAACAAGCTGTCATTTTATGGTAAAACACTGTCGTGTCCACTCACTCATACCACTGACTTATTTAATTTGAGAAATATTTAATTGACATGAGTTGTATTCAATCGTTGTTAGCGATGAGGGAGGACCTACCTACCTTGATGACATTATCATTGACATTGAGGTGAGCATTGGTATATTTGGTTGTATGAATGCAGTCCTTATAGGTTGCGATAGTCTATTTATCCAACATTTTATCTTAGGTTATCTGATGAAGCTTTGTATGCTTATGTGTTTTCTACTGCGCATGTGATGCTGCTAAGGTGTCTTAAAATCTGTAAAAAATGTAAAAGCTGTAGAGGTAAATATCAGTATCGTGGATATGTACTGGGATTGCACATGAACACAGATTCTGTAAATAGACGTGTATTAGCCTCCCTTAATCCACTTAAACTAATCTCTGCCAGGTTTGGAAAACATCCTCCACTATGCGTAAAATCAAATGTTTCTCTCATGCGGGAACCTTCCCAGCAAAGTGCATTCATCAAATGACAAGAGAATGACATGAAGATTAGCATTAAAGTATCAAATCCAATAAATTGACATTAACCTTGTGCTCCCTGGGAGCGTGGCTGCTTCTTAACAGATTTTCATGACTGAAATACACGGAGAAAGCCAAAGCAGGGGAAATAAACTGCAGCTGTAATTAGTCCTTAATGGATCTACAGAACATTAATAATGTTTCATGATTAAGTCACTTTCAAGTAAGAGCACCCAAAGATGTGTTGTTTCCAGCTTATTAAATGCAATGGCCTGCTTTATATTTTATTTCTTTTTTCCCCCATTAAGGTAAATTGAATACCTTAATGAATACCTTAATGCTTTTGACAGTTTGTCTGGAATAAGCCATTTTAAAACAAATCATTTAGCTATTCTAACAAATGAACTGATAACTTTAAAATAAACTGTAAGTACAAAGTGAAAACAGAATGCAACTCACCTTATTTAGTGCCGGTCCCTCTCGGTTCTTTTGGCTTTTATTTTATTTATTTTCCTGCATCCAAATGTGCTCTTGATAAATCCACCACCACTGATTGATGAGAAGTGTTGCACACAACTCCCTCTCTCTCTCTCCCTCCCCCATCTGTGTTAATCTCCACAATACCCCTCACTGCCAACTACTTATGGCCCACCTACGCTGCAGAAAACTCTTTAAGAACCAGTTCATCTAACACTGTCCCTTTAAATCTGATCTCTTGCAAAATCATTAAGAAGATTTTACATTGTTCTTGTACAACTTTAAGATATTCGGCACTCTGGTTAATAAGTCAATTAAATTCAAATTAGAGAGACTTGCATTGCAGTAGTTGGAATAATTGTGCCTACTTTGCAAACTCAAAAGCTACGATCTAAATGATACGTGAAAGTTTCCATATCTTACAATGTTCTTGCCGTCCCACCCTCCCTGTCCCCTTGTGACTCCTAATAAACTGAAACAGTGGAAGCACGCAGTCTAATTTCAGATTACAAATAGGAATGAAATTAGACCATTTAATGATTAAAATGATTGCATATTCCCCCCCCAAAAAAAAGGCTGAATAAAAGAGACCATGAGTCAAGACCCTCAGGGGTTGGAGCTTGAAGAAGGTTGTAGTAGTTGGAAGCAGTTCAAAGTATTTCAGTGCTTTCAGTTAAGTTGCCCTGCAGGCTTCAGCAGCCTGGACAGTAGTGGCTCCATTCAGCACCCTGGACAGCAACCAACCGAACAGAGCTGTCAGTCACAGGGAAGCCAATGGTGATTGATTATGCACTCCAGTTTATGAAGGATTACACTCGCTGCTCTACACTCAGTGTCTAGTCGGTAATTTTAAGGTTCATCAGTGCAGCAAGCAATATATTTGGAAGGTGTAAGTGGCTCTGAGTGCAGGACCAAGAATATCCATCAAATGACCATGGTGCATCACAATACCATCTATAAACAGAAGTCAATTTGGAGACATAATTTCCCTCACTTTTGTCTTTTTCTTGCATCTTAGTCCGAAGGAACCATGCAAGGAAAGAGGAAACGAGGAAATGAGACGTCCTGTCTTCAGTTACATCACGTGAAGCGACTTCTGTTTCTGATGACGGCGGCTGCTGCTGATCACAGCTGGATCAGCTGTCAGTCGGCTTTCACAGCTGGAGAGACTTTTGACGGAGTTTGTCTGTTCACATGTGAACTGTACTTCTACTAATAAAGACAGTTATCTCTGTAGCCTGCACCTGTTAAACTAACTGCATTGAGTATTTATACTGTGTTTTGTGTCCATACTGTGTTTATATGCACAGGACCAACTTCTACCGGCGGAATGCGTTTGTCTTATGTATTTTCCGTTTGTATGTTTTGAAAGTCTGATTGTGAAGTCATTATTAAATATCCCAGAATATGATTGTGGTTTCTTTGGAACACTGGAATTCATTTATTAGGCTGCATGTTTTAACTCATCAAAACCGACACTCATGAATTATCAGCCCCACACGACTGAATGGAAATGATGTAAAAAGTGTTTTTTCTCTCCAGCTCTCTGACTTTAATTGTATCCATAATAAAAGTTAGAGGAAAATGTCAGATCATGAAAGGACAAATCTTTCAAATAAATGAAGAAAGTTGTTTGTGGTTTTGTTGTTCAGACCAACAGTTAACATTTAAACCAGATGGTGAATCAGAACACAAATCAAATCTAAAACTTGAGTTTAATCCGTGATCTGTCTTCACTCTGGTAAAAAACTCCAGTGACGTTGAGAATGTTAGGATCAGTCCGAATAAACCAGATTCTAATCCAATTTTTATTGCATACTATGACTTTTACTTGTTGGCTCATTAGATTTAGGTTTGCTGGTTATCAAGTCTTTAGGGCAATGTTGCTGGAAGTGTTGTGATAGATTCCCTTTTTCACTCAACATGCTCAGGCCGATGCACAAAGGATGCGAGACGTCTGACTCATCACTTTGGCCTTGAGATCATGACAGAATTAAAGTGTACATATAATTAGTCTTTTTTCTGGATAAGTGTTTATAAATGTTTTAGTCGGTACATTAGGACTGTTAAGTAGTCCTGTAGTTTACTTTAAATGTATTTGCAAAAAAACACCAGCCCGCCATTTCTTATCTTAAGATCCCATTTATTTGTAGTGCAAAAGTAGAACAGACAGTACTACAGATCTTGAACTTACCTCAGATCCCTGTGAGAAGTACACCATGCTATGATCTACTAGACCATTATATGATACAAACAAACACTGCCTGGAAGTTAACCCCTTCAAGCCATGCAAATGTGCAGCAAAAACAGTGACGCAACACCATAAATATCAACTCTAACAATGAAACATCAGTAGAAAATGTTTGAACACAACAGCAGGACTCTGGTCTGCGTAGTCCATAGCACAAACACTCACAGGGATGAAGCACAAGTCACAAAACAGTAGCTCTGATATGGGACGGAATCAAATGACTAAATTAACTAGTAGTGAACAAAGTCAGATGTAGTGTTGATACAGACTTCAAACCTCAGACTTCCTGTCAACAGACAACAAAGAAAAAAAAAAAAAAAAAGAATTCCAGCTTATTGATAAAGTATTTCTTTCCAGTTCAGTGAAACTGTAAACGAGGTCCAGCAGTGGTAAACAACATTAGCTGAGTCATAATTATAATTGTTACGGACTCATCGTGTATTCCAGTCTTTGTGATAAAGTAGGAGGCCTTCCATTGCCTATATTCAGTACGGAGTCGAAAGTGTTGAGTGCAATTAGGTCCTACCAACAACCAATACCCCGTTTCACACTTTGGAAAGAAGAAAAAAAAAAACAAATCTTGAAGTAATTATCAAATTCATAATTAGAGAACATTGTTAAGAAAAATCATATGCAGGACTCACAGTACCACCAGCCATATGAAGATGAGCCTGCAGTGTGATGTGGTGTTTAGGTCAAATATATTTGTGCCAATAGAGGAAGTAGTTTCAGTTTTCTGCGAGGCACTAAACAAACCCACCTTTCTAGGAAAGTGCTTTGGTGTAAATAATTCTAATTATGAAAATGATTCAAGTGGACACAAAGACTAAAGCCAATAACACACACTCATGGTCTTCACATCTCTTCGAGGTCAGTCAAATTAAAACAAAAAAAAAAAGTCAAACTCACCTCAAAACACATGGTCAAGACAACAAAGATATAAGAAAATCCAAAAGAAATGAACAAAACCAAGAAGACGTACTAACGGCTGAATGTGATCATCTGCTTTCAGTCTACAACATTCTATGTGTGGCTTTATGTCTTCTTTAGCACTTAAAATACTATTTGTAAAACCCCTAATTCTCTCGTCTACCGCATTTCCATCCTATTGAATAACATAAAAGTCAAAAAAGAGAGTTAAAACAGACCTTAAAGAAACAGCCCACGAGGCTACAGAGGAAATAAAAGTCACCTTAAAAGGTGAGACAGCCTATTTTCAGGCCCCACAACTCCCTCCATTCATTTCCGTTTTTGAGAGTTGACTCTGAATCTAATCAACAGCAGAGCATCTCTCTCCTCCAGGGCTCCGGAGAAAAAAATAACATTCTCGTACCATTATGAGCCAGCAGGGGGCAGCAGCAGCGTGAAGAATACTCTCTGAGGTGCAGCGATCCAGTTTTAAAAAAAAAAAGAAGGCAGTAAGGCAAAGAGACGGAGTTCAGGAGAAGTCTACCGGGGGATCACCTCGTTCTCTCTCCGTGCTTCCTTTCAAGCAAGTGTTGCTCTCCTGCCTGGACGTCTTATCTGGGATGGGGTCGTGTCAGGCCTTTCCTGGCGTTGGTGGACTGCCTCTGCTGGGCGAGGAAGGACATGGCCTGGTTAGAGGGACCGAGCCGCTCGCCAGACACTTGCTGCTGATACGCCATCCCCTGAGGAGCGGAGAGACAAAAGGAAGAGTGAAGGAACGGGGGTGTGGAAAAACAAGGTGGAGAATAAGGACTTGTGTCTCATGCAAATTCATCTCTCTGCAGTAAAAAAAAAAAATCCTTGTTTGGCCTCGAATGTCTTTTACGAGTTTCATGAATTTTTATTCAAAAGAACAAAACATGAAAACCGTAAAAAAAAATCCCTTCAGGCTTTTTACATGTTTTTATGCATTTGTACACTCACTTACCATGTTGTACCATGCAGTAATGATGAGTTTCTCCTCCTGGTCATGCCTGGCTCTGTTCTTCTCATAGTCATGCTGCGCAACAGATCATCATGCATTAGTGAGATTTAAAGAGCCGGAGTGACCTACTTTGTCTCTTTACGCCAAAAACATTCGTACCTCCAGGTGCTTGATTTTCCTCTCCCTCTCCGTCAGCTGGTTCTTCAGCGCCTGGACGCCCGGAGTCGCCGGCTGCTGCTTGGGATCCAGGGTTTTGATCACCTGCACACATTAGACGATCACCCCACTGATTCAGTGTTGCACTCCAGATGAACAATGGACAGTTAAAAAAAAAAAAAAAAAAAAAAGGCGTAAAATCAATTCAGTAAAACTGGAGAAATTGTGTTTTTTTTATTGCGCACATTCTTCTTCCTGCATTAACCATCGAGCACAACACACCTGAATCCACGACCCAACTGTCTGCGGTCAAGATGCATTGTTGTTAATGTAGGTGCTAATGTAGTCTGGAGCAGAGATGATGAGCGAGCTACAAAGCTCTGGTAAACTCACTTTTTTTGTAACTCCACACTCCCACTTTTTTTTTCCATTTTCAAACTTGGGAGTCTTCCACATATGCAGTAGTACTTCCCAAAACCGAGTCTCCCTTAAACCAGTGGAAAAAAGAACCCTCAGCTTTTAGAGTGGTATGCTGAGGACAACATGTTCCGTCTAGGTGGACTGACCGTTCTCGCCTTCTCCACATAGCGCTTGTATCGCTCCTCCATCTGCTTCATGTCCTCGTCCTTCCTCCGCAGGCTCTCCTGGAGCTCGTCTATCTTCTTTGCCACTGAGAGGGGGGGGGGGAGATAAAGAAAGCGTAAGGAAGAGAAGACACCGGCGGGTGCTCAAAGAGGCAGCGACTGAAGGGAGCATCGGGCAGAAAGGACTCACTGTTGCCGTCCACTTTGGGCTCCAGGTCGTCGATGACCTCTCTTTTCTTCTGGAGGTCCGAGTGAGCTTCATGGAGCTTCTCCCTGAAATAATCACAAG
>NW_027466453.1:5775000-5982500 GCF_050575085.1 Anarhichas minor
GATATTTACATGGGTTTTATTGATGGTAACAGGAATGTAGAATAACTGCAGATTTATAAGACTAATAAGAGACGAGAGATATACCGCCAGTTAACGCTGGTAAAGCTTCAGCTCAAGAAAAGGTTGATTTAAGTTTCTGTGGTCTTATTAACAACAATTCCAGAGCTCAGCAATTATTGTCAGCCAATATTTACCATATATTTCACAGAGGGAAAATATTTTGCATTAATTCAAATTAAAACAAAATGTGAAAAGCCCTCCTTGTATTGTGTATTCCCTCGTTTGACATTACACAATCCCAAAAAGCTCTGCAAAGAACACAGAAGCCTTCAGTGTCCATGTGATTCAACGGCCACCGAGCGTGACTTCCTGAGGTTCGCTCGTGAGAAGGCCTGCGCCGTTTTCCCACAATTAACTCAACTCGACTGGGCCCGGGGAATTTGTAAGAACGGCAAAAGTGCGGTCTCACCGGAGGATGTCCATCTCGTCTTTGAGGGCCTGGGCCTCCTGCGCCAGGCTGGTCAGCTCTTCGTTCCGTAGCTGCAGGTCGAGCACCTCGCGCTCCAGAATCTCTCCCCGCACACGCATGTCATCTCTGCTGTTATCCAGTCTGAGAGAGATAGATATAGACACACGACACCAGAGCAGCTGTTTGTGCAACTGAGTAAACTGAATGGGCTCATTGTGAGATACTAACTGGAGCAATATGATCCAGCAAAAGCATTTGATTTGCATGTGTACATGATGTAAATGATGCGAACTAAAAACATCCATTATGTAAAGGCCTAATGAGTGTTTGCTCATGCATTGCATATTAGATGGAAACCCTGGGCTTCATGGGCTGGTGCCAACACTATGCCATGTAACCGCTTGTACCTGTAGTTCTCCTCCTGGAGCTGCTCCATCTGACTCTGCAGCAGCAGCAGCTTCTTGCCGGTGATGGCGGTGGTGGAGACGTCCAGAGAGTCGCAGCGGCTCAGCTTCTCCCTCAGAGAGCGCGTCTCCGCCTGTTGGGACGACTTCTCCTCCAGAGCCACCGACAACTGAGAGAGAAGCGCAGAGGACAACCACCGTGAAAGCAGGTGTAGAAAGACCGGGCGAGGCGAGCGATGAAGGTGCGACAAAGTGACAAATATGCAGCCGTACAAAAGGGAGGGAGGAAGAGAAGTACCCAACGCTGATTTAAAGAATGAAATATCAAGAACGCTGACAGGAGCAACGGCCGTCTTTCTGAGAATAACACACGACAAAAGCCAGAGTACCGGCACACGACGGATCCACAGAAGGAAAAAAACAACAACACAGACACACAGCGACACACACACCACTGTTCATGCTTAGAGGACCTCGAACACATGCTTCGTTCTCATTTCACATGCTCAAGTTTTCAAGAGCTAGTCAGTCAGCTGGTTTGCGACGGTGTCAGGCGGACGGAACTTTCTCAATGGGGGAGTTGTTAGCAGCACCCTCAGGGTCAAAAGCCACATTCTCATGATTTAAACGGACGAATATGTAAAAGCTCAGTGAGGACCATCATTAATATTGGTTACACCGTTATAGTTCAGGGGTTATATTATGTTATATTATGTTTGTGTCGGGCTGAAGTGAAGTTACGGTTAGACAAGCTGGCATTCCGGTATTACAAAAATAAGGCGCAGCGTGTACTTACCTGCTGGACATCTTTCCAGTTTGAATACAGCAAAACCCTACACTGAACTTTAAGGACAGATTGCATGCTGTGGCAGAGGACCAGCAACAGTAAATAGCCTGCAAAACAACACAAATGACTAATCGGTAACGCGTGGGCTTAGTAAGTAAACAAACAGGTGGGCTGAGAGCGGTACAAATTATTGTTGGCTACCGCTCCATCCCAAGGCAACGTGTCAGTTTTATCTTGATGTTATGCAACTATTGACTAAAATGTATCTTTGAAACGCACAAAATGAGTCCCCTCTCATGTCAGTGGTGCAAAAACAAGCTGTGTGGAACACAAACAAAGTATATGGCAGAATAATCAATAAAGGGTCAGAGCAAAAACAAATAAAGAAATAAAAAGAAGCTGCAGGCACACACGTTCAACAGCATGCTGCCACAGCACAGCAGAACTAGCCCTCAAACAGATCCAAAGATGAGAAAATATCACATTTTTGACCAAAACCTTCCATATCAACAACTGGTGACTTTTGGTCAATACTCATCAGTAATAATCACGTGGATATATTATGACTAAGAGGGTGACGCAAACAGTAGGCCAGCTAGAACAGTGTGGTAAGTTCACAAAGTACATCGCTTTACTGAAATGCAGCCTTTAAAAGCAGGAAGAGACAACATGTACGCCATATTAGGGCATTACAATATCCAGTCTCCTATCAGAATACCGCAATACTGCCAATACGTTGGCCATCCCTCGGTGAAGTGGTTGTATATTACTCCAGAATCCCAAAATAGCTTGACGTTTGAGATAATGCCAACAGCTTTGTTAGACAAATGGAAATTTAAAAAAAAGAAAGCCAAGCACCAATATGCCATCTTAAAGTTAGGATCCTTGTTATGTTAATGAATCCAATCCCCGTCTTTGATACGACTTATTGTCAGCAGTTTTTCAGCAACAGCCATCTAAAGTACGTATATTCAGTAGATACCTCGCTATACAGTAGTTTTCATTTGAGCGGCGGAGTCCGCCATTCCCGCACTGGGTTCAAATTGGCTTCCTACCATTTCAGGGATTCACAGGAGATGATGCAGCATGTCATCCAGCGCTACCGTTTGTATCTAAATGATATCATCCTCACCGTTCACTGCACCAACACCATATCAGAGGCCAAGGTCACACTTGTCTTTTTTGAATACAACTTATTTTATCTGATGCATCAGAATTAACTCAGCTGTGTGTGTCCGTGTCCACACGTGACACTTTAATGCAACCTGCCTGACTGGATATTGATCAGATATATTACACGGTCCAAAGAGCAGCAGTCAAACGGTGGATGAATACATTTCTACTAGATTCTTCATAATAAAAGTTCCGTTATTTTGTTATTTAAAAGCAGCAAAATCAGGAAGTGTTGGTGTTTTCATCAGCAGTAACACGACTCAGACAGCTGGTCTCAGCTGTGCTCCAGCTACGGTTTTCCTCCTCTCCATTTCCATTTGGGTGGGGGGGATGATACGAGACCATGGTTTGATAAATTGTCTGGATTGTGCCCACATGCGGTCCACACCTCGCTTGTTGTTGATCGGATCAAAATGTCTCGACAGTTAACACGTCCTGGCATGATCGGATGAAGAAAGTCCCATTGAAGAGACAAGTGTAACCGCAGCCGGAGCCGTATTAAGCGACTGCTAATGCTGTAGTTTCACAGTAAGAGTTCAACGCACGAAACACAGGGCGACTTTTAATGTGACGCAATCACAGGAAATGCAGTGCCGCTGTCACAGAGATCTGACGACAGCGACTGTTCTTCAGAAAGGCTACAACACAAGACAACAGAAATTCGTTTTTTTTATTTTGGCAGGCGACAGGCTGCACACTGCCAACTCCTCAGCAAGGACACCGACTTCACTTTGCCCTGCAGTCGTGTGGAAAACTACAGCATGAAATCAGATTGCGGTTCCTCAAATTATGATGGAAAAAGCCCAATTATTGACTGATTTCTTTACTAAACCAAATGTTGATTTGTTTGACTGCACGGTAATCCGATACACCAGTCGCTGCTAGCTAGTATATTTCTGTTAAAAGAGTGTTTGCTGCCCAAAAAATTCTGGGTCCTGTAGTATTAAAATGCACTTGATGTAACCATCAGTAACTGTGTGCATCGCCAAATCAAACAAGACTAAAATCACAAGACTTCTAACAGTCTCAGCAAAATCTTTGCCAAGTAATACGGAGACGCCTGTTAGCGCACCAACCTGATGTTCCAGGTCTCGACAGCGCTGGCTCAGGTCCAACTTCTCGTCTGCCTCTTCGCTTAGAAAATAATACTTCCTGGACTGCGAACACAGAACCAAAAGAACATGAAGACAGAGGAGACGACATACCAGTGGGCGGGAGTAAACATTAATAAAAAAAAAGGGTGAGGCAGAACATAAAAGAAAGATGTAACAGATCTGCTGAGTAAGGAGAAAAAAAAAAAAAAAAAAAAAAAAAAAAAAAAAAAGGGAGGAAATAAAGTGTTGCAAGTTTCACCTGGTAGTCGAAGTCGCCATAGGTCTCTGGGCTTCCTGGTTCTGATGAAGGCTCCTTTGATAATAGCTAAAAAATAAGCCAATGAAAAGCTCAAATTACAGGCAAAATACCCATTCACAAAAGCAGTTTTTATTGGGTTTTCTTTGGAATAACTTTGTTTAGAAAAACCCAGAACAGGTTGTTGTTGTTTTTTTCCCACGTTCACAACATTTCCAGCCCTTATGGGTGCCAATGAAACACTAAACATATGCTTGAAATACCTCAGAGTAGGGTTTCTGGGACTCTGTTCAGTCTCATGCTTATCCCGGATTGCTTTGATTGTGAATTAACCATGACTAAGAGCTGGGATTAATGCAAAGTAGAGAGAAACCGAGAGGATAAGCGAGAGGCGCACTTACCTCCTGAATGGCTGTCATCACAACGTGCTGGACAGATTCCCCGAGTGTCATTATCTGCTGGATTTGCTCTGTGTTTAGGAGAAGACAACAGAGAGCCGTGACGGTGCAGCCAAATGCGGATTTACACAAATACTCTCTTAAAAAAAAAAAAACCAGCACTGCATTTATCAGAGAACCAGTGCTCATCAAGCGGATGTTTGAATAAACAAATGATCAGTTTTTGTCTTCAGGTAGGGGTTGTGATCAGTTTATCAACTTGCGACGATCACCTTGTTTCTTCTCACAGCTGACAGCACAGCCCAATACGAGCTGCACCAGCTTGCCCAGTTCAGTGACGTCTCCCATCTCTCCTATAAGGTTCACGTCTGGCAAATGCTCATCTGATACCTGGTGACTGAGCAGCTGTTCGTGGAAGGTGAGGATTAGGAGTGAATTTAAAAGTGTACTAAAAGTGCCAAAGTTAGTAAAAATAATAGTCCTCTTACATCAAGGTAATAGTCCAGCATGCTCTTCAGAATCTTTTTTAAGTTGCTGACCTGAGAGAACAAAAAGAAAAGACAATTAGAGTCACAATCTTGATCCTCATTTTAATGAGGAAAAGGGAAGTAAAAATAAAAGCCTCGACATCTTGGTAATTCTAGGTGGCCGTAAGGTATTCTGTCACATCCCGCTGTTTCACAAATTACCTTGAGGCGCCAGTTGTCCCCGCTCTCCTCCTTGATCCTGCCGAGCCACGTCTCATTAAACCAAGAGGGGTCTCTGTTAACGAGAGCACAAGAGAACTCCGGTGACGATAAGGACGACCGCGGGGCATTGAGAGCACACAATGACATTTAAGTAGAACCATCACATGTCGGAAGAAAAGCCCGCGAGACGCGTTGACGCTCTCGCGAGACGGTTGAGGTTAGGCATCGATGTTGAATAGTTAAGAAAGGTCGTCGGGCGGGGGGGAGTCTCGCGAAAGCTTTTGCACATTTTCGGAAACTTTTGGGTTACCATCGAGACACAACTATTGAGCATTGGGTTCTAAGTGTAAGTGACATTATAACAAAAACAACATTTGCTTCGATTCATAAATAGCTATGTTGTCTATTTATCTGTGTGGAACACAAATGTCCCACGACAAGTTACAAAGGTGATCGGGTCTGGACAGAGAGGTCTTATTTTTGAGTAGATCAATATTTTAACAAAGCTGACCTCACAAATCCAGACGGTTGTCTTTAAGCGGATTAAGTTTTGCATAGATAAGGGCCGTGTGCAATTTAGTGCAAATCACACAGATAAGCAAATAGCAGTGAGAAGGCTCTGAATGAATTCCTACCAGCCATTTCCCCAAAGCTCATGCCGCGCACTCAGATAATCAAAAACAATCATAAATACTACAACTACTTCTACATATGTGAGCCCTTACATTCTGTGCAGCACGTGTGCAATGGCCACTCCATCCGTCAGGTCCTGCTTGCTGTTGCATGACGGCACCTGAAATGTCTGTATCTGAAAAGTGAAGACATAGAGAATTAGTGGAGTAACCTTGGGTGAAGCTGCTTATACGCTTGATGCACAGCCATGTTTCATTCAACGGTAATCCAAAACTACACCAGATAAAGACGCATACACTTTGATGAACGTGTGAATGTGGGTTTAATCGTTCGATGTGTGGAAAAACCTCCACAAACATAAACTCCTCTCGGCCATTGGTGTAAATAGTAAGTGGGTGCATACTTCTTTTGGGCAAAAACAGCTTTTGTTACTAAAAAGTGCAAACATTAGAGAGGCCTAGATATTACAAAACTGTCAAATAATGCAGGTAGAAGCAAAAACAGTTTTTTTTTTGTCTAAACCCATTCAGTCTTTCTTTCCACTATTTATACGACAGATGCTAAGAAGGTACATTGGGTACAGTCCTACATAGCAAGCTATTAATATTAGCTGGAGTCTTAGTTCAGTCCTATACTGGCCTTTGAGTGGAAAAGTGCCAAACAGGTGGGTTTTCCCTGCTCTTGAGAAGTGACTATGTTGGATAACCTAACATTACTGCATGAGTCTCTCAGCTTACACTAAGCTGTTTTGGTCTGTTTTTCTGGCAGTCAACGTTGCTGACACCACAGTCAGTTTGGTACAGATAACGAGCTAAAACACACCACCGACAGCAAACTTCCAATGGGTTTACCTAGCTAGTTAGCTTAGCTGGCTAGCGACAGTTAGCATTCCAAACTCAACTTTTCTAGCTTGTGCTACGTAGTCAACAACACGGATATGTATCGATTAACGAGGCCTTCACTTGCAAAATAAACGATGTATTTCCTCCTACATTGCCAACACCTGCTGTCACCTGTTAGGCGGTTAGCCTTCGCTAGGACACCTCGCTAACATCAAACTTACCCAGGTTAGCAGTGAGTCACACAGCTCTGCTTTATCCAGACTCATTGTGCTGTGCCCAGTCAAAGCCCACAGCAGCTTAAGGGGGCTGATGGATTTGGCTCTCACGACTTTTTATCCACCGAAGTTTGTTACTCTCTCCCTACACTTTCCACGTCAGTCATTGTTCAGCCATGGCCTCTTGCTGCTCCTACCCAATCCTTCGCGTTTCAGCTCCTGTTATCCAAGCGGGCTTCCGTATTAAGAGCGTTCTCATGGAAACGGATTATGTTGTTTGTGAGCTGCGGGTCAGCTCGTCTGGTCATGATATGAAACGACAACAACGAAGACAATAATAGCCTGCTGTCTTTTAAAGCTCTCATAATCCCGATAGCTTGAATACTGGCGACGCAATAATGAACTTCATGATTTTTATTTCATTTATTCACAATGTAACGTTAGCCAGGGAAGCCTTATTGATGTGAAAAATCTCCTTTTATGAGTATTCTGGACAAGATAAGTGACAGTGACAATGGGGTACAGATAAATATGAAACAGATAAAACAAATACATTCATCCCTCGAAATCAGAATTAAAGGCAAATATGACTATAAAATCAGGAATAACATTTCTAATAAGATCATTTTACATGAATTCACCCTAACATCCACCAAAAGGGCACCTTAAAGCAACCCCAGAGCCATCTAAAACCAATATTATCTAATGAGATTCATAATCAAAAATGCCCCCAAAATATCAGCAGCCAACAGAGACAGAGCTACCAGTTAATACCTTCGACAAGACTAAGTGAGAATACATCAAAACTGGTGGGAAACACTCGGAAAATTGAGAAATTTCCTACAAAGAAACGTCTGCCATCTTTTCACCTTAGTAGAAAGAAAGGACAGTCTAGGCTACTATTCAGATATTTATTTGTTTAATGAAGAAAATCTCAATATCTCTGTTGGAGGCCCCCACTGTTTTCTTTTTGCTATATTCAAAGTTCCTTAAAGCACCACTGGATGGCTCTAGTTGACAAACAGCTTGACGCACAACTGGCTGCCCCAAAGCTCACTGCCCATGACAGATGTTTTGTATAATCTTAAGAATGTTCTCTAAGTAGCCAAAATGTGAGTTTTAAGACAGCAGGGACAACATAAATAAATCCTTTAGTTTTATTGGCATTTGTTTTTTATCAATTCAATATGTGACACCTCCTGTTCTTTTTTCAGTTCTTTTGTGTCAATATGTGACACAAAAGAACTGTACTGTTGTGTAGTAACTCCAGAATCGGATAACTAAGTATCTAACAAATGGTGATGTTCCTCAGAAAGTCTTTTTCGTTTGGCCATGAGGACCACCAGGCTGTCCTGAGCATTATCAGAAGACCTCCAGAGTGGGAGTGTGTACTGACCAGGTCACACAGGTTTGTGATGACACAGCTCAGAAACAAAGACTTTAGCAGGTTTCTGTCAAACGCCTCGCTCTCGTATTATTGACATGATGTCACACACGTACTCCCTTTCCCTGGTAATCTGCATTGCTCTCTGCGCACACGTCCCCCTTCCTGCCTTCTTTGTCACCCGTCACAAATCAAACTGCAGTGACCAATCGCAGCTCAACGCTGCCCACATACTTCCTGTTTACTCTGGCAAACCCAACCATGTGTACCAAGTCCAATGTGCTTTGTTGAGCACCTGCATGGGATGAAATATCTGCTGCACTTCTGGTTGTTTCCGTTCAGCACGAGTCCGATCACACCGCCGCCTTACATCTGGCTTTACCGTTATTAGTCTGGCCAGAGTTCCTGTTTGTCAAGATGGCCTTCTATAGCCAGAGGAATGCACTTGTTTACCCATTCCTCCCCTCTCTGGCCATTATAACTTATACCTCAATCACACCAACCCCTGTTATCTCTCGGTTGATTGTGTATTTTTATAATTCCTTTTACTTTATATCTGTTTGTACATGGTGCAGCATGCAGCATGTCCAGCATGTCAGTGGGAACCATGTTTCCACTATCTTCAGTCCTATTAGAGCAGTTGTTTGCTTACAAATATAAATCTGTGTGTGTGGGGGGGGGGGGGGGGGGGGGGGGGGGGGGGGGGTCTTCAGTTGAGTAACCCAGAACTGGATTAAGACACCTGGGAGGAAGTGAGGTTCATGACTTGTGGGGGGTTCAGCGGGGAAGTTAGTCACTCTCTAAGGGATAGGTCAGGGCTGACTAATGCTCGAGCGGCGGGAGGTGTGGTAGGGGCTCTGGCGGAGGCAAGGCTCGAGCGGAGGCTGACTATTTTTGGCCGGCTCCTCTTCCTCCACGCTAATTCCTCTTTTCACCCGTTCTCTCTTTCCTTATTCCCCAGATGTGTTTCCTTCCTGAAAGTCAAAAGGATTTACTTCTCCTCTTTTCCAAGCCCACACTGACGCACTTACATCCCTCTGGGGGGGGGGGGGGGGGGGGGACTGGCAGGGTGGAGGTGGGAGGACCAGCAGCTAAGATTGAGCAATTATTCCTTTTTTTGAAGCCTGCGGTTTTGTTGTTTGGATAGTTCCTTTTTTTATTCTTTGAGTGGAAAGAGCAAACTATCTATTGCATTCTGCACCCTACGAGGTCACATAGTTTTGTGAAATTCTTCTAAATGCTATAGAGAGAAACTACATGTTTCACATATTTGTTTTTATCCACTCAAAACATGTGCTTGCTGTTACTTCACTTGGATGTTTGAGCTTCACTCTGCATAATGATGCTGTGCAGAGTTTGACTCTGGAACGTTCATTTGCTGAAGGAGGAAAGTTTCTCGGCGCTCTCTTTAATTCCCAGTTCAACACGTTTATGTGTGAGCTTGATTTTGTGATGTCACAACTACTGCATTCCTAATTTAAGACTTTAAAAACTCAGCTTGTTGGCTTCATTTGGACTGTGTGGGTGTGGTTTGCTAACATTTGATTGACAGCAAACAGACAACCCACCAACTGCCATCAGTTTCTAATCAATTTTTTAATAGAAGAACATGAAGAAAAACAGAAATATAGAAAATCTCTCGTGTGAAACAACTACATCTCTTCTAACTTTGGCAGAAAACAGTGTGTTCATGTTGGATCACATCACTTATAGTAAGAAGCTAAATGAGAAAATGAGTTGTCATGACCTATGTGAATAAAATCTCACCAGAAACAAATTAATATTCAAAGCTGAGTATTTGTATATGGCTTATTAAAGCATATCTGGAGGGGGATCTTTAAGTGCCTTACTTTTGTCCCTGATGTCCTCGTTTTTCAGGTTATAGTTCGGCAATAAAAGTCACTGACAAATTGTGAGAACCTATAGGTACCTACATGCCTATGTAGGAATGAATGATTTGCTGTAAAGAGACAAACAAATACTGCACCTTTAAATGAAAGAATGCCAGCGATGTGCGGCTGTGCCCAGGCATTTGGAGCAGGAATGTGTTGGAAAGCCCCCCCCCCCCCCCCCCCCCCCACACACACACACACACACAGCTTTCCCAGGTGCGACAGGGAAAGGAAAACAACAAAACCGCAGAACAGAGATGGACAGGCCACGAATAAATGAGGGGGCGTGGGAGCCGTATGTGAAAAACACCCAGGGGTATGATCAGAAAGCCCCTTTTTCTAGACATGAGTTCACCTCATATGGGTCAGGACATGTACAGCAGAGATTTATGGCCCTCTCTGCCTTATCAGCTGTCTCCTCCCTCTCCCACACACAGATTTATATCCTTGGTGAGGGCAGGTAGTCAATAGTAATAATCACCTCTGGAACCCGGCAGGGAGTGTTCATTTTCAAACGCACGCACGCGAATACAGACAGCTTACTGACACATAGATACGACGTCTGCCTTTAAAAACCAGTTCTGAAATCCCAGTTGAATTGTAGCACAGGGTGCCTGTTGAACACATGTCACCAGCACGACAGAGTACGCAGCCGGTGAGCTCAGCTCTCCGCCGGTGACTCAGGGATTGTTGTGACTGTGCCACTTTATAAAACAGCAAAAGTTTTACTCACGTTGTGTAACAGGCTAGAAATTACCCTCATGTTTATTGATATAAACCTCATCGTGACTCATGGCAACAGCAGGAAACTGCAGCAGTCAAACCCCACTCTGCTCTTTTTCAGGCTTGACCCCACGTAACGTCAAACCAGAGGCCGAAGAGGATGAGGATGAGGAGGGATCAGCTGTGATGTGGTGGCAGGCATCCCCCCCATCACCATCCATCGCAGTCATGTGCAGAACATGTGTGCCCTGCTCGCTTATCTCACTGTGCAAACTTTTGATTTATTTCTTCGATAAGTCCCTATCTCAGTTTCTAGCTCTCTCTCTCTCTTTATGTCTCTCTTTCTGTTTCAATGCCTCACCCTCTCTCTCTCTCTCTCTCTCTCTCTCTCTCTCTCTCTCTCTCTCTCTCTCTCTCGCACACACAAACAGGCAGCACATGGCCAGCGTGAGTGAGTCACAGTGGTCTGCTAACAAGTGCCTCCTATCGGGGAGAGTCCCTCCATGTGTCCTTGGGATTAGGGCCCACCCCCTTTTGAGTGTATCAGGTGCACTACTCCTCTGGGCAACGTGAGACTTGTCGGTTCCATTGTCTGTTGGTTTTTAATGAAAACCAACCGCCGGCAGTAGCCGTTTCGCTGCCATTTGTTGTTTTTGCACAGCTTTGACATGACACTCGTGCAGCTAAAAATAGAAATACTGAAGTGAATTCTATGAGACGTTGGGACTCAAGTGGATGCAGCTACTTGGATCTCTCTCTGACATGGGCTCAGAGACTAGTGTTGCAGAGAGGGTCGACCTGCCTGGAAGCAACCAGCACTGTGCCCGCCTGCTACACACAATACACAATATGATGAGACAGACTGGCTATAATATTTATAATGATTTGAACTAGTCATAGTGGATTCATACACAGATCATTCTACAACACTTTTGATGCTTAAAAAACAGTATATCGACCATGGTTGTAGCTTTTTTACAACAAGACTAAGTCTGCAGCCGTGCTCGTGTAAGGCTGTACTTATAAGCAGCAATGCTTTGAGCTAAATGCTTACATCAGCATGCGAACATGCTCAAAATGACAATGCTAACACCATGCAAACCGTCTTAGTTTGCTGATTAACACTTAACACAACGTACAGCTGAGGCTGATGGGAATGTCGTTAGTTTTGCGGGTATAGAGCGCTGCAGGAAAGAGTCCGAAAACCCGGAAACTATGCACTTCCGCTTCCCTTGTCTTGAAGTCAATGGGTTTTTGGTTAGATGCCTGAAATAAGGAATGTGGTTAACACAACACCGTATTAACGTTTTGTTCCACAATATAAAATACGTCTGTAAATATCCCTCCCATGAAGCTTTTTTTATGTGTCTTTAAAAAGGTTGTTGCTAACAAGTGGCTTGATGAGATTACAAAACTCCGTCACGCCGACTAGTCCGCCTTCACATCCTCGTTGTGTACACTTGCGTTCATGCAACCGTGGTTTGGTTTTATTATAGCCTCACGCCAGCTTTTTTACTTCTGCCGATTGCATTCACGCATCAAAAATCAAAAAAGTGGTGTTTATTTGTAACGATTTAAGTTTCATAAAGGATTGCTTGCCACTGAGCTTATTTCCTGCAATAATCCGTAATTCAATGGAGAAATCCCGTCGGCTATTTGTCGAGGGAACCGCGGCAATGCTACCTTCTCACAATTTATAGTTAAGCCCTGTAGCGAATTGGCTCGTAATAGTTATGCACCAGCAGTTTATACTGTAAAAGCACTTCGAGGCCTGCTAATACATGTTTGTATATTTTATTGCCATAACGGGAGGAGCTCATTGCTGTCAACCCTTGCAAGTAGTATATAATATCTGCAAATATCACGTCTTGAAGTGTGGCTTTAAGGTGTTTGAATACGCTGTTATTTAGTGGTTGGTGAATGCAGTAATTATCGCGCAGAACTAATAGTAGGTTGGACGCACAATACTTAAGCCTGCTCCTCCCAGCACATGTTCACAAACCAGCAAACACACTTCATACACCCACGGCCAACTGGAACAATGAACCCAGCCTTCAAGACCCAGGTGTATCTTTTCCTCCACCCTGTTTGCCTTTTCAGATACACTCCACACACACCCTTCACACGCCCTTTAAAAGAATACTGTGTCCTACAGGGGTGCTGCATGTATAACAGGACTTGGTGGAGTGGTAAAGCTGGTGTTGGCTGTCAGGATTGACTGGGTCAGGGTGTGTGGCTAACAAGACTGGGCCTGTCATCCCAGTAAAGTGAGCCATTCTTGACCGTTTGCTGGGCGTGACACCAGATTCTAATGGATTGTCTACACGTGCCAAAAAATTAAGTCAACCACACCTTCAGCCTTGCACAACTTCCCTATTCTTTTGGTCCGCACACTCTCTGCAAACACACCCAAAACAACGTTCACCCGTCAGTCCCTCGTTCAGCCCTCTGCAGCCAGCCGGGCTTAATTGACGCCCTTCCCTAACTGCACTAAATTACACGGCCGGGCTTTGAGGGCAGAGAGCGGGTTGTCAACAAGTGTGGCCTGAGTGAAGCCGCGGCCCTTCACCCGGAGTGACACTCCACCTGACTCAGCAGCACAAAGGCACTGTTTACTGGGCCTGTCCACCGCAATCAACACGCCTGCATCTGGCCTGGCTGTTATTCCGCTGTTAATCTCATCACTGCTGGGAGAGAGGGGGCCGGGGGGGAGAGGGGGGGGAGGCTCATCTCCCTCCCTCTTTGTCCTTCCTCATCCACATCAGGGCGCGTATACAGTCGGGCACCCGGGGCAACTCGTCGGCTCACATGCACAGTGCAAACACTTATTCGCGCAAAACACAGTGGAAGCATTTGCATGGATTATCCTGCTAAATTGAATTGCAGTTTCATTTCGTTGCCGTGTCCACGCGTAATGCACAGCAAATCCAATTACAATTCAATTTTCCAATTATAGACGTAATTGCAATGAAAATGAAATATGTATTTAGGCCTGCGTACATTTTGCAAAGCATAACCTTGCAGACAAATTTAAATTGAGTGCTCACATTTGCAGATGATTAAGCACACAAATATATCTCAAATGTGTTTTTTTATCATTCAAAAAAACTGCTTTCTTGCGGATTTGGTCTATATGTATGCATGCACTGTGCAGCTTGCTCACATGTTGCTCACCCATCTGTCTTTAGCAGTGTCAGCACAAAGCGTGGACTGTCGAACTGAGGCGGATCCATTCAGACAAGCACCTAAAGTGACTGATCCGGACACAGGTGAACTAACTTGTCCCCTCGGCTCACGCACGCGACCGATGGACGGGCCCCTCCGCTGACTGACACGCCATGAGACACAGTCGGCCGGTGAACCCGAAAGAGTGAAAGCTGCTGACCCCACATGTTGTCTCATTTCCTAAGGATCCATCATCCAGCGTAAACTTGCGTTGAGCTTGTCATGTCTCTGATCTCCGTTGAGCCAAATCCCAGTCGGTGATGGAGAAGCCGAAGACTTTGAAGTTGCGATGGCTATCACCAGGTCAACACAGAGTAAAAGGTATGTAGTCGCTACAAAGAGATACACACAAAGAAGAAGCGATAGCACCTGTGGTTTGGGAGATAATTACAGGAGAGCGAATGAAGGTTGAGTTTGAAAGGTGTTTGAAAAGGGAGTTGTCATGCAGGATTAGAGCCCCGTTGAAGCGAATACTCCCACGACCTTTCAACTCCTGTTGTAGGGTCAGCACAGCGCCTGCAGCGCTGCTCTCCCTAACCGCAGAGCGCCGGATGATCTCACTCCCATTCCCAGCTCACAGTTGCACCATACGTGGGATAACTTGTCTGTAATCAAAGCAGATTTGATTGTCTTCACTGGGGAAATGTTAAGGTGCTAAAAACACAAGGCATTTGGTGAAGTTCAAAAGTTCAATACAAGAGTTATTTCAGTTGGTAAATAAAATAACTTTAGAAGCCTTAATATTGATAATAGAAAATAAAATAAAAATGTTATCGTTGTTATTATATAGTTGAGCATATTACACACTTATTGCCTTTTTTAAAATAGTTCTTAATTAGAGTTTTTGGTAAATTGTTGTTAGTTTCTGGTTATAAATGCTGTTTATATTGAGCCCCAAAGTGTACAAAATTAAAATAAATATTTTTTAAATACATGATTAAAACTGTCCCTAAATATCATCAATTAGGTATCGCATCATTCTTTATAATAATAACAGAATCCTAGGCTTCGTGGGTGCATTTGTATTCAATTATAAACATTTACATTTTATTTGAATTTAAAAATACCATTTTAATTGTGAAATCTCATTTTTCATCTTATTAACTTTTCATAACGATCCATTGTACGTAATAATGTAAAAAAGATTGCACATGCTAATTATCTAGCGGGCTAACTAGCTGGGCTATGTTGTAGGAGTATTACTCAGCATTAAAGTGAAGCGACATCGTTAGCTAGCTGCTGGAGGTTTAAGTGACGGCAGAGAAAGACTCTCTGTTGTTTTGTGCTTTTCAGAGTTGTGTGTTTTTCTCTGAGGAACAACTTTAGATTCCAAATGCTGCCAAAGTAACTTTGAATGAACCGGCTAATGTTAGCCTCTGCCATTACCTAAACTTAACGAAACTGAGAGATAATTTAAGCTCATGACCCCGTCTTGCTAGTTAGCCACCTAGGTAGGCAGCATGTGCTGCCTTGTTAAGAAGGCACGTTTAGGAACGGGTGGTGTGTGACATCATTATGACATCACATGAAACAGCTGTGGGGAAAAAAAACTTCAGTTAAACAGCCAGGACTTTAGACAAGAGGCTGAATGAACACCGGCAACCAACAACATCAGCTGTCTGTGATCACCAGACCAAAATATGCTCACAGCATCAGCTGTGAAGGGGTCAAAGGTCAGGAGGAGTCAGCGGACGGCCAGAGGAAGGTCAAGAAGGCCGTCCGCAGGGGAAGCAAAAGGGCATCTTTATACAACAAGACCGTGAGATGCGGTTCAAAGCTCTGAAAAAACTAGAAAATGGCCCTTGAGTTGAAATGATGTCACATACTGTAACAACATCACAAGTTGCACACTATTATTGTTTTGGATTACATCGCTTGGGTGTTTCTTTTATTGTGTCCCACACAACATGTCTTGTATTTTGCACTGTGTTGATTGTTTAATGTTATGCACCATCCACCATGTCAAATTCCTTGTATGTGCAACATACGAAATAAACGGCAAATAAACGGTTCTGATTCTGATTCTGATACACACTGGTTCCATGTAGGTTAAATGCCATAAAATCACAATTGAACTACTTTGTAAATGGCTTGTTTGAGCCCCCAGTAGTGTCTTTAAATGGCACACAGGCCAAAGAAAACAGCTTATGAAGTTATTCAAGGGGCTTAAAACAGTGTGGTCTATTAAAATCTCTTCAGGAAACATAAAACTAAGCAGCTCATTTGAAACAATTCTCTAATCCCTTTGAGATTACCAGTGACATAATTTGGCAGTTGGTAAATCCCAGCCTCACCAGTACAAACCGCTAGTATAAAAGGCCGGGGTATGATGCAGAACAAAGGCTTATCTGTTTCACGAGCGACATCTACTCATGTGTTTCCCAGTCACTGCTAACAAACTTTCAAATGTCCGCCTCGCATAATTAGACCCGTACGCCGGATTTGGCCCCCTCGGAGTGAGATGAAACAATCCCACAGACAAACATTAACCCAGGCCCTGACCCTGCAGCCTGTCAAGAAGATGAACGTCTGAGACTGGAGAGAGAGGGGGGGAGGGGGGACAGCATTCCATTTCCCGTAAACCAGGAAAGCAGAGGGAGGGGGGGGTTTTGGGAAGTTTAGTGAGTCATCACTTTTTCTTTTCTCCAATATACCTCCACGGCCGATTGCCCCGTCATGCTTTCAATGGGCCCTCTGGAGTTCTGACAAGCTTCTCGCGTTGAACGTTGCTGCCAGGAGTCGCAGCTGTCTGCGCGGCTGTCACCGTCATAAGGCTCTCTTTGTTGGCGCACACACGGATCCTTCACTTTGAAACGTGAGGAGATAGCAAGTTAAGACTTACAGCATTAAACAAAGAGAAAAGAAAAAAAAGAAGAAGCATGCAAAGACTTGAACCGCTGCTGGCTCAGATCCTCGGTTTGTCACTCAGGTTTGTTCTTGTGAGAGTGTGCGTTCAACACTCTGTGATCAGGTCAAATACAGTGGGTGAGATGAGTCAGTGGATACCACGCTGAGAATTTATTACTTGCTAACTCCATCTTGTGTGACAATAACATGCTGACGAATGCTTGTAAAATGATGACAGGGCTCAAATATAGGAGCTCCTGCAGCAGTTTTAGGAGCACCTCATAATGGAAAGTGCTTAAATTCTCACAGAGAAAACCGCAGATTTTATTGCACTTCTTTCTTCTTCTATTTTTGTGTCAGCTCTTTAGTGTGACCACTCATTGATCCTGAGAGCACGGTTCCACAAACTGATCCTCAACATCATTTTGTGGTCAGGTACTCTCCCCAGTGGGGCCCCCTGCACGCCGCACAAAAACACCCTCAAACCTTCTATTAGGGGCCATTTAGCTCCAGGGGTCGAGCCTCTCTCTCACCACCGTTCGGTGCTGCACACACACACACACACACACACACACACACACACACACACACACAGGATATTTATCACTTTTAAATGACAGACTTCACAAAGGATGATGTCACCGGCCGCAACACAACAACGCTCAACAAAAGGCCGGCCGGCCCCGCTAGCCTCTCAGTTTGACCGCAGTGACCTCACTTGATTGATAGGCCTCAGTCTTACTGGGCTCTTTGTGCCACCGCGGCCGTCGTGGTATGTGGCACATGAGGCCTCGACACTGCTGCTGCTGCTGTAGCTGCTGCTGCTGTTGATGACTAAGAGTGAGTAATCAAAACAGTCACAGAAACTGGCCTGCTTCACAAAGATGGTCGTTACCATTAAAATGCCATCAAGCACTTGATATAAGGCAGTGTTTGCTCTCGCCCTCGTCAGCTGTGGCGGCCGGTCAGACTGCTTGTGTTGTGTAAAAGCAGTTCATGCATGCAGTCACATATGTTGCTGGGAAAATGTGTAAGTGAAAAAAATCCCCATTACACACAAATTCTGCCTAAAACACATCACTCTTCTCATCACTGAAAGTAAATTCAGGCCTAGTAACACACACACACACACACACTGACTCAAATGGACACATTAATAAGCCTGAATTAAGTTAAAAGCACAAATCCCGTCCCATGGCAATTACACACAAGCTTCTATCCATTTCCAGTAAAGGTAAATAACTTCAACAGCGTTTCTGTGAATGTTTTCCCTTGTGCATACACACACACATATTTGACTAATGCACTCATCAAAGACCTTCCGTTTGAAATATAGACGAAGAAAAAAAAAAATAAAGAAAAAAAACCTCAACAAGCTCTACCGTGATTTATGAAAAACAAAATCCATCACTTCTCCAAACCCCTGGCTGTGGTTTTCCTTCAAACGGGTGCTTTGCTAGCTGACTCACTGGCAGGAGTACAGCGGATTTCCACTTCCACTTTGGCTCGTTCATCTAAAACGCTTCAGAAAAACAGAGAGACGGAGAGGAAGGGGAATGAAGGGGAATGAAGGGAGGGTGAGATGTGGATCTGGAAGCCATTAGAAGCTGGCAGCTGTGGCCTGGAGTGGTTGATTCAGAGGAGAGAGAGAGAGAGAGAGAGAGAGAGAGATAGAGAGAGGGGAGGGTACGGCACATGATTGCCATGATGAATTTAATATCTGTGCATGTGCAGGTCATTAATGCAGAGCCTTGGGATTTAGCAGCAGGGAAGATGAAGAACGTAAAAAGTAATGTCTGAAAGCTCTCTTGACAACTCCTACTGCTCCGCCTGCATTTCCCCTGGAGAGTCATAAAGTCTTATCTGGCTGTTTATCCATCCTTTCTAAGCTGTTATCTATTTCTTTCATACTTCCTTCCTCTCTTGGTAAGTGAGAATATACAACACACACACACACATACTCTCTCTCTCTCTGTCAACCACCCACCTATACCTTGAATATAGAATGGTAAAGTATGGAATAGTCCAAAAGAGGAAAAACTGAGTCATTCAAGGTCAAAATATAGGTGAAATTGACCCTAAACTAAGTCCAGCCCTCAAACGCAGACTGGCCAATCATAGCGTAGCATTGGCCAGCTTCAACCAGGGTGTGACAACTATCGGGCTCTGCTCCATAGAGCTAATCTTTTCAAGCTGGCTTTGTGGATTTGGAGCTCGTCATGTTTCAAAGTTGTGTAGTAGTGATACTCGTTACCCAGAGAGGTTGGAAGGAGACATGCATTTCTAAAACGTTATGTTTCTACGTAAAAAAACGGTAGAGCGAACACTAGCAGAGTAGGTTAGCACATTATCAACATGCGTTAGCACTATGCCTCGCTAGCTGAAGGTAAACTGAATGTCAACACATGCTGTCTTTGCTTTTAAATGACTGTAAAAGTGAATAAAGACCAAACCAGCTTTACAGGAACAGTGTTTTCTCTCAATTTTCATTGTCTTCTGTCTTGAACGCCATGTGATGTTGAGGTTCGCTTTACACTGTGATCTGTGTAGGCTTTAGCTTCCATCTTTACCTTAATTGCATGTTTCCGCTGGTGAATCAGTTTGACATCCTGGAGAGCAGTTAGTGACAGTGTGGGCTCTACGGCAGCTCGACGGATGGGCGGGGCTTAGCTAAACCACACCACCAAACAGCTATTGTCCAATCATAGCAAATCATCTGGAGCCAGTAGTGACAAAGTTTTCAACCAACTAATTTTAGCACTAACATTAGCAAGCTACCGCTGGTAAAACCTGGTAGCGACTGTAGCGCGACAGTGACATCTTCTGATTAAGATAAGCTATATTCTACACAGTGATTGGTCCATGGGTACAAAGGAATCTTCTGCTGCATCCATGTGAGTCAGGTTTCAGGTTTGCCATAAAGCAGCAGTCAGAATCCACAGGAGCGATTCCAACTCTCCCATATCCTGTTCGAAAAGTCCACAGATAGAGGCCCCTGGTATGAGACGGGGACCACAGTGGAGCTCTGGGGATTTTTTCCACCCGTGACTCACAAAGATGCACATCGCGCGACTCATCCAAGACTCAAACACACACTCTGACATTATGCAAATGTGTTTAAGGTGCCGATGCTTGTCAAGTAAACAGCCAGGTATGCAAACACGGCGACACAAACACACAGAAAATATGGATGTAAATATTGTGTTTTGAGTGATGGCAGGATTTGGAATCCAGGGAAGTGATTGACAACCATGTGAGTGAGAAAATATGACTTCCTCTGATGGTGGGGGATTTCTCCATCTGTCATAGGCCTGAGCTTATAAATCTACACAAGCCAGACACATTTACACACAGGTTTATTTGCGAATGCTCACTAGCTCGGCACAAGCTACTGTATTATGCCAGCTTGGTTAACCACAGAAGTGGATATAAATAATTAACACTCGTTGGGTAAAGGACCAACATGAAAAGTTGGGTCTGTCCCTGGACTTGAATCTAGATCTGACATGCTCACTCCAAGACAACCGAACCTCTTTTTGCATGGTTGATTTTCAGTTGCACCGACCAATCACACCAAGAGCTTCTCCCTCCTCCACCTTCCCTGCACTCCTCTCCTCTCTTCACCTTTTATTTTTAACTTTGTTGTTCTCCTTCTCTTGAACATCCCTGGTGGTCTGACATCATCACTGAGGTGGTCTTACATCCGTGTGGTCCTCCAGGTCAACAAGGGGAACGCAGACATCAACCGGGTCAGAGAGCACACAGAATGAGAAAGAGAGAATGTTTTTTTACCTGTTACGAGTCCCTTTGAAAGAACCGTCCTGCTAGTACGACACAGAGCCTACTGGCACCGGAACTAGTGGTAGTACAGATGCAAATGTGTGTTTGTGTACTGATACATCACCGCTATCAAATTATCTAGATGAGGATCAAGGGCATTTTTTATTTCAGGCTCACTCCAGTACAGTGTTAAGATACATTTGCAGACACTTGAAACTTGCTCGAGATAAAAACTCTTCAACTGAAAGCAAGTTCTCTGGAAAACAGGAAATTTGTAGGCGAGGGCTCGGAACATAAAAATCATTGAAGTATGAGGCAGAAATTGATCAGTCCAGTCCCCCGATGGAACACACAGAAGATCCCCATGAAACCCAAAACACTGCAGAATCTGGAAAAGATACAAAGCAGATTTTTTTTTCTTTGACAACAACAATGCAAGCGGAAACGAAAAACTCCACACCACTGCTGCCGGTCGCTGCAGCATCCCGCTAAAGAAGAACCGGGGCAAAAGTACAAACACGAATTGGGTGTGAAATATAAGCACCAACTGCAGTACTTCATGCGAGTGCTCTAAGGAGTCGGGGTGTAACACAAATCTGTTTATATTGTATCTATATTCAGATATAAACCTAGTTGTAACATCAGTTGTTAAAAGATATGTTTTTCTCTGTTACGTTGCCATTTGCCCATAATATGCAATGACATGTTTTAACAGTGGACAAATACAAATCAGAACCGTAAGATTGTCTTTAATCGGAAGAGGAAAGTTCCACCTCTGTCAGGCAGGAACATGAAGAAGATCATGTCATCACGTCATTTCTTTACTGGAGGAGGATTCAGGCTAAAGGTGGACTTTTTTTTTTTCTTTGCGTGCGGGACATCTATCTCATGTCACAGCTGACCTCGTCTTGATACTGACGTCGGAGCTTAAAACAGAATCACTTCCTTTCTGCAGTATTTTTAGCAAATGTAGTCATGGAATTCAGCCATAAATAACAATGTTGTGGTCAGATCCACCCATGGTCTCGGCGTGTTGAGGAGGTGTGGTTTGAAAAGAGGCTTGGCGCCAGGATGATACAGTGGCTTATCATTGCTTTATGTCATCACAGTTTATCTATTGAAATGAGATTGTTTTCAAATAATTACTCACACATTCCATGTACTGTATCTACTAGTATACAAATTGGAGTCATTAATCATTTTATCAAGAAATGGGGCACAAAACCTACATGTTTTAACACCATCTTCTTCTGATGGAAAAAAAAACATAGTGGCAGTCTCATGACTCACATGAGGAGGCAATTCTAGTTGTTATTACTCTATTACTTGCTGGAAAATGTTCTATATGGATCTAAACTTCACACTTTGTCTCTGCTAATTTGCGCAAACACCAGTGCTGGTAAGGTCGCACCTTCCTCGATTTGTGGTTTGTGAGATGATTGAGCAACAACGTCCATTGACGTACACAAACTCAAACTTGATGACTCGACTTCTGAAAACTCCTGGTGTATGTGTGTGTGTGTGTGTGTGTGTGTGTGTGTGTGTGTGTGCGTGCGTGTCTGCATGTGCGTCAAGTCCGCCAGTGTCTTGGAAAGGAAAATAGTTTCAGATAACACTCTGAGGCTCTGTGTTGCATCAGATGAACACCACAAACAGATAAATACACCGCAAAGTAAATGAATAGGGGTGGGACAAAATTAAACTCCTTTACGGAAAGATGATGTGAGGTAATAAGCTTTTAGTTGAGACAGTGTCAGCTGGATACACTATTGGATAGATTGCCATGACATTTCGTACAGATGTTCATGGCCCCCAGGGGACAAATCCTCCTGACTCTGGTGATCCCCTGTCTTTCCCTCCAGCACCACCATGAGGTTGTGGTTTTGAGTGAAAGGTCTCAATAACTAGCCTGTTGCTGCGTCACTCGTAGTTTGAACACAGCATGAGGGTTGGGTTATGCTGAAAAAGAAGTAGTTGATATCCTGAAGGCCTTCACGCTGTAGCACTTGGCTGTACACATGAAAAGTGACAGAAATTGTTGTGTAACAAATGAAAAAAAGAGCTTGAGAATCTCAAACAATGCCTACGTTCTCACCTTGGCACAGCTGGCCAATAACGTTGGAAAATCGTTGTGAATAAAACATCGGAACGGTGTGCGAGGAGGAGGGTTTTCAAATCGGTTTCACTGTCCAACAGGTCGGCCGCTTCTGAAAGATTATACTGGCGCCCTTTAGTGCGTTTGTTGTTGTTGTAACTTGTGCTGGTATTACACTACATTGCCAGGTGTTTCATTTATTTTGTCCAACCCCATGCACATCATTTAAATCTATCCACCCAAATATTACTTGCACTGCAACCACCGAAGGCACCGTGAGAGTGTATTGAACTCGGCACCTTGCCACAGGAGCCGCCGCTTTCGGGAGTCCTCTCGTAAATCAGTTGTGAAAGCACCGGGGCGCTGCCCAGGCCTCTCCGAGCGAAGATGAGAGTATGGTCGGCTGCCCTTTGAGGGAAAGACGGAAAGATACAAAGACAGGAAAAGGCTTTTTTTGCCAAAACAAGGGGAAAATCCAGAAGCTATGTTCCTATTTCAATGAAAAACACAGCATTGTGTTCGCCTCCAGATTGAAATATAACTGGTGGTCTTTTGTACACCTATAATTTATACAGCTAAATGGCTGGAGGTAACACTTACCATGGTGAGATGAAGATCAGATGAAAAATTATGTATTGTGTTTGGCATTCCAACCCATGCTATCTGACTCCACACATCCATTGTTTGTTCTGATTGAGCGTGTGTGTGCGAAACATGTGTGCGTCTACTCAACCGTGACAAGCTTTAAAGTGGATAGCTCCTGATAGATTCCTGTTTGTTTTCTCGGCACGAGATCAAAGTCAGGTGGCCTTTAAATTAGCTCGTAGGGGGTTCGCATTGTATGACAGCGCCGAGTAAGGGCCCGGAGGAGGGAGCCAGCTCTTTAATGTTGATCCAGAAACCAGACTATGCACTTTCGTAACGCCATTTCACAGGTGAGAGCCGTGTCAGCCTCCGTTAAAAACAAAAACCAAATCCCCACAGCAGGGCGGTGAATACTAAGGTAGCGATTCTGTGTCTGACCTGTTCGTTTACATGGATAAGTGATCCAACGCGGCAAAAGCTATTCTCAGCGACGGAATCGGATTATGCGACGATCCATATGCAATCGCTTTATGCCGAGGGAGAAAAAGGCAGACGTGGAGGAGAGATGGCAGCGAGGAGACAGAAGGATTAGAGATGAGAAGGAGGTGTGGGGGTGTGCGAGGAGGAGGAAGAGATAGAGAGGGAGAGGAGGGCGATGGGAGAGAGAAATAGCAGGGTTGCCAGGACTCCAAAGCTTGTCTGTCATTCCGTGCGTCAGTCGGCCTATTCCGAGGCTCAGACGCAGGTACAGTGTTTGCGCAAATGGGAGCATATATAATTCGCAGGCACGAAACAAACATTTTCTCACTCGATAAAAGCAAGCTGGAAATATCCCATTTCATCCTCTGTCACAGTCTAAATAGATTCCACCACCACAGCAATCCTTTTTCCCCTTCTCATTTTTCTCTCTTTTTTTTTTCTTACCTCACTCTCACTCTCTGTAGCACAGCAGACCTTCTGGCTGTTTCCCTGGCAACAGCTGCTTCCTGTTTGGCTGTCTGTGTTGCCACGGAGCAGGGGTAGGGGTGATGGTGGCCGTGGTGGTTTGTGGTGGTGGCGGAACAGGCTGGCTATTGGTAATGAAGCGGCCCTGAAGTGGACATCCGGTGTCTGTGGCGCTAGTAGGTTGTATCAGCTGTAGCTAAGCTAATGCTAATGGGAAAACTGTAAAAGAATGTCAAATATGTTCTTGATGGCTACTTACGCGATATAATGTTGGCAGTCGGAGGCTAAAGCTCCGTGTCCTTGGCGGTTAGCGTCCTCACCAGGTGATGACACGTGTAGAGGACACAGCATCATCGTAGAAGTATCCCGAGTATCACATGGCAGAATTTGAAATAAATTGAAATAAATAGTAAAATATATATTTCTTCTAACATAGTCGTTGGATGAATTGAAAGCTTATTGGAGAAAGAAAGCTTTGAACAACATTTTCTAACATTTGATTTTGGAAAGATGACGTAAACAAACTCTTTAAAACGTCTCCTATTACAGCCCCATAAGTGGTACAAAGCCTGACAGGCCGACTGTGACAAGTCACAGTTACTCTGCTATGATTGGACAATCACTGGAGGGGTTGAGGGAACGCTCAATTGGCACGGGAATTTCCGTTCACAACCCTGAAGGCCTGAACCCACAGTTTAGTAAAAATGATGCTGTTTTCATCCCTTGTTGTGTTTTTCGGAAATCCTAAATATATCCACCAGATTAGAAATCACACGACCCCACCTGATCTTGAGGGTTAAAAGACGTTCTGTAACTGACGACTAATTACAGGACGGTGGTTTGAGATTTCTCCTCTCATTAAAACAACAAAAAAAAAAAAGCAGAAGTCATGCAGTTTTGATAATGCAGCCTGTTTTCCAGCCTGCCACGTGCGCTGTAAATAATATTCTCGTAGTAATGAGTTGCAGGGACATTGTCCCGTTTCATGAAGCCCACGCGGATCGCTGGCATAATTAATAATTTGCGGCATAGGCTCCGTAAACATTGATGTGGGCACCGTCGACCTGTGGAAATGAAGGTCAGTGCGAGTCAGCCGGAGCAAATTAGACCCCAGAGTCCCAGAGAGTGCACAGACCATTTCTGTAATTACTAGGCCACTGTTTTAGACCAGGGTACACGATTAAGGGCGCTTTTGCAAGCCAACATGATGATACAGTCTTGCATGTTGAGGCATGATGTAAAAAAAAAAAGGACATTCGGTGAAACTTTTCCATGAGGATTGGCTTTTTCCTAAAATTTCACACTTCGTCGGGAAAGACGCAGATTTCTCAACCTCGAAAGGTTCACTCGGTTATAGCAGCTGTGCTGTCTTTATCCAGTCGGGCTTTTGCACAACAACCTAATTCAATGGAAACAGTCATCTCAGTGTTGCAACATCTGCAGAACATGAGATGTATTTAATTCCTCATTAACCTATCCAAGCAAAGCGCGTGTTGTAATTCACCTCAAAGGTCACGTCAGCATCGGTGGATCGTTTGTTCTCGCACTGTTGCGAGAGAGACTTTTCCGCTCCGTGCTGTCAATCCCCGCTTTGCAAATGACTTTTACATGTGCGAGTAAGTGAGTAAGTGAGTGAGTGAGTGAGTGAGTGAGTGAGTGAGTGGAGCTCAGAGTCGTACAGCTGCGGACGAATGCTTTGAAGTGATTGTGTCTTTGTAGAGCAAGAAGCCGTACTGACACCCGGCATACTTGTCAAAGCATACCAGACGTGGCTGAGCGCCGCTTCCCCCTCACAAATGTGGTTCGATAAATGCCAGGAATGACATCAAAACGTTGCTCCTGAGGCATTTATTCAAAGAAGAGCGCTCTGTCGGAGGCGACCGCGGTGTTTTGGCAAGAAGGTGCGGGGAGAGGGGGGGGGGGGGGGGCGGGGTATACCCATATCTTACATGAAACAATAGCTTCTACTCAAGAAGCTTCTCAAGTTCACAGGTACAACACATGGTACATAGCGTATGTGGGGCGAGTATCTTGTTCCATATACCGGCTTGTTTCCCTCCCAACTCGAAAAACTGTCAGAAGATAAAAGAAGAAACACAGCACACAACGAGAGTGGGAAACACAGAGCGACTTCAAAGCTGGGAGAAGAATTTCTTTAAACAGGGTTCTCCAAAGACCACATCAAACACAAGGGGGTGGGGGGGGGGGGGGAGCGAATGGGGTGGAGGGAGGGAGCTGGGTTGGGTTCAAGTGTGCGCATGCTCGCGGAAGTGCGTGTGAGCGCCCCGGCGTGCGTGCATCACAACACGGCAACAGATGCATCTGGGCTACGACGCTGCAAAAAAAAAACAAGCGTGGGGAAGAAAAATAGGCTGTCAGCTCAAATAAAGAGTTTGGAGTGTGTGTGTGCGTGTGCGTGTGCGTGTGCGTGTGTGTGTGTGTGTGTGTGTGTTTTCTTCTCGTTCTGGGAGGCCTCTTCAGCACCCAAAGAGCACTTCAGCACAGCGGCTGCCAAGGAGACGATCAGAGGGTGGCCCCGCAGCCCACACACACGCTCACGCACACTCACCCTTCCGCATCAGGGCTCCCATCAGCCGCTCACACACACACTCACACTCACACACGCACACGCACACGCATCAAACCACACACATGCGTATCAACCGGAGTGGATATTGATTGTTTTAAACAGAGCATTTACGACGCAAATGCTATTCCTAGGGCCTGGAGCACGCCCACACACGTTTTCCCCCATGACACACACACACACACACACACAAACAGTACTGTACACACACGCAGAAATGCACAAACAACCAGCGATACATTAAAGCAGGCATTCTCGACATTCCCATGAAAGCCTCTGGTATCATCTGCAGGCATCGCTCCACGATCACCTCTGACTCAATGAGCCCTTTGTCAGGGAAAAAAACCATGACCTTTCTCCTGTTTTGACCGAGGCCGTCTGTGGAGTTTCAGACCCGTCGTCTAAAGGCCTCCCTCCGTAACAATGGCATCGGTGGGAAGAGAAAGGCTGGTAGAATGGAAACTGCGTAAAGTATTCCAATCTGAGGTTTGTGTGCTGTCTGACCCCGGTGGCTCCTGTTCTTCCTTTCTTTTCATGGCATTCCTTCCTATGTCTCCGTTACTCTGGCACTCGGGCAGACGAGGCATTGTGGCCCTGCATCCTTCCTGTCGGCCTCCTCTCATTGGTCCCTGCCCGTCTGTCTGCATTTCTGCCCGTCTGTCTGCATTTCTGCCCGTCTGCCTGCCTGCCTGCCTGTCTGTCTGGCTTCTTGCTTGTCTCTATCTGCTCTCTGTCAATAATTACGGCTGTGTGTCTCTCTCTACCTATTTTATCCTGTCGGCATTATTACACAGCCGCAGGCTAATTTGGTGTTCGTGAATAGGCTTGAAATGTATTTGTATTAAATGCTAACAATGAAAACCCTGTTGTTAAGCAGGTATAATGGTTTATAATGCTTTACTGTAAGAAGCATCGAGGTGTATGAAAGCCGTGGTACGTGCTCCAAACAAATAGGGGCCGACATCTCACCTCTATGGGTCCATACCATACCATTACAAATCATAAAAAAATAGGAAAATAAAAAGCCTATAATCTGCTGAAACTCTGAAAGCCGGACAAAATAACACTGCTATCTGATAATCTTCTATTTTATTTCGTTACTTTAGCCATCTGTGTATGGTCCGTTTACGTTTTGATAGTTTGTTTATTGGATTAAAACTAAAGTGGCAGAAACGAGAAAGTGACTCGTATATTGTTTTCCTCCAGAGGACTGCTTTGCTGGGAGGAGGTCAGCAGCCCGGAGAGAGGGACATTCAGCTAGCTGCTGTGTAGCAACCGATAGAGCGCTGATTCTAACCTGTGTAACGGCAGCTCCCCGGAATCAGAGCCCCAGCGCTGGGGTTTGCACTGGCTGAAATTGCTGCTGGTCCACCGGAGCTGTCGCCCACCCACACCTCCCGGCAAAGTAGTCTCCTAGTGGGCGGAGACGACGAAACGAAAATATGGGCCGTTCTCTCATCTCGGCCACTTTGGAAGTAATCCAACTAAGAAACTATCAAAACCTCCACAAACCCTGTATACCTTCAACGTGATTGCCAAGCACCTCGGGGCAGCTCTACTTTTCGTCCTCTCCTGTTGTACTGAGACCAGACTGTACGCTTCAGTGACTCACTGTTGCCTCTCGAAGTACAAGCCTGGGACGGACCGGGGCTAGCTGTTTAGCATGCTCATTTCAGTAGATATCGCTGCCGCGCAACACATAGACGTCTTCGACATTGAAACAGTATTCTATTACAACAATGAATACCGATGAACAGAAAACTAAATGTGTCCATTGCGATGTTAAAACAGAAGTTGAAGTGCAGACGTAAGTATATTACGAATACTTGCTGAGTGATACCAGGTGAGCCATTTTTGTTTTTACAACTTGGCGGGGACACGTATTGGGACTGTTCAGGCAACTTTGGATGTGATTTGGGACTGATGGGACCAAGCTGGATGGTGGACGTTGCTGTCCTCGTGGGATTTGTCCACTACCAGAACTCCTGTGTCGCCTAATGTATTTACTCAGTCGAAAGGTTTATGCTCCTACCTGACTGTCAAAGACTCAACGATCTGGTGGAAGTTGGTGTAGATAATATTTAATAATTGTAGATTTCAGCTGGTCTTCAGGTTTGTCCCCAAATGCACCTCGGAACACTCTGTTCTGAGAAAGGCACACAGCTGGACAACAAGCGTTCCGACGCTTATCTGCTTATTTCCTGAGAAAATGTGGATCAAGTGTTGAAATGTTGAAACGTCTAAAAATCATTGCGTCCGATGATTGTCAGATATAACATACACCCACAAAAATACAACACCTCGGTTGTGTTAAACTGGTAGGAGTCAGAAAAAGGCTGACCTGTGGAAAATGTGTCGTTATTAATCTGTACAGCTGTGCGTCCTTTGATGGCAGTATACGCACATATCACAGACACAATCAGTGGTCACAGTAGCATTTACGTTTGCCATTTGTCATTTGCGTCTTTCACTGAAATAAACACCTGATAAGAATACACACAAACACACACTACCATAGGATGCGATCAGAATTTGAACATCCTCTCTGCCCCCTCAACATCCTGTGTGAAAACCCTACTACCGCGGCAGCACAGGAAGCCACGTCTGCGAGGAAGGACACGGGTTAGTCGGGACGTCCTACAGTGATCTGAGCTCAATGACAAAACTACACAAATATTGCAATCCGTAATATAGGTGTTTATCAATGCAACTTCCTTCTCGCTGCCATGTGCAAGCTGGGAGATGAAAAGCATGCACAGGCGTTAGATAACATCCATTCATTCCCACAGGAGACACTCAGCCAGCTGACGGAGGGTAACAACCCGTGTGAAAGAGTCAGTACTAATGTGATTAGGTTTGATGCTGCAGATGATTTGCCTCAGGGCAACGTTCTGCCCTCTGATCCTTCCTAATTGATACACAGACGTGGGTGGATGGCTAAGGCAAGCTAGCGTGGGGAGAGGGAGGAGGATGAAGAAGAGGAGTAAAAAAGAGGGGGGTTGTGTATGCAGAAAATAGGGTAGAAGAGGCACCTGCTGGGCCCACATGGCTTTGAATGGCCCATTTTAAGTGGCTGCACTCACGCACGCATCAGTCTGAAGCGCTGCGCCTGCTGTGAGCAAATGTGGTTGCGAGCACACGCTGCCCCTGATCAAGGCTTTTGGCAAGGTGGTTTGTGTTATCCGGTGGGCGGACCAGAGATGGTGGGTTAGATTTTTTTATTGAAGCACAGGTGCACGTTGTACAGAAGGATAGTTAAGGGTGAACTGAGGATAGGGAAGGGGGGGAAAACAAAGTACAGTAAAGGGTCGCATAGATAGAGGCCAATGCCAAAGTTAAAAAAATTGGTAATTTCTGCAATATCTGCAACTACTGTCACGGGGCATGATGAGGACTCAAGCGCAGACAGTCAGAGTAGGGGAAAAAAAGTCTTTAATAGCTCACAAACAAAAACAGGTAATCCAAGGACAAGACAAAAGACGAGGGGGAAAATCCGGCAGGACAAGGCAGGGCAGACAGACTGGGAAACCGGGAACAGGATGAGCAAAACGGGCGGGTAGGTAGGAAACAAACACAATGATCTGGCAGTGAGTGAGTGAAAGACAGGGGTTTAAATAGTGAACTAGGCAGAGTGAACAGGTGAGACTAATGAGCTGATGAGGTGAGTGTGACTGGCAGGTGCACTGAATGAACTGATTAGGTGAGTGAGGAGCTACAGAAAGAAACAAAGACACAGAACACACAGGGCAAAGCCTGATCGTGACAACTACGGTATATTTAGAACAATACTGTAGTAGTGGCAAATAGGTTATGGTAAAGGTATGTTTAAAGGTGCTACATTCGAAATTCAGAGCATATATTGTGCTTCCACACGACTCTCAACATGGCGACGGCTGAGCTGGCGACTGGCAGCTAACGGTGCTTACAGTACTAGCAGCGCAAACAATGGCAACAGTGCTGACAGAGCTAACAGACTTGGGGGGGAACCCGGAGGCTATGCTATGACACCGTCAGTCAGGACGACGTTATCAGCTATAACCGCCAAATCAGCGCAGTGCTACATAGCGGCCATGAGCTAGCCAGTGGGGCACCCTCACATTCACTAAAAGGCGTGCACGGCCCAACAAATAGTTATGCTATATTAATGCTCTGAATGTCATATAGTGAATCTTTAAGGTAACAGATTTTTGGGTCATTTGGGGGGCAGCGGAAACCAGCTCCTAACACAACACTGGCATATTATTACTTATACAGTTCTGAATTTTTTAGCAAACAGTTGCTTATTTATCGAGCAGATATAGTGCGACATTAGAATTCATGTGTTTCTGGCCACCTGGTGAACAGAAGTCCAATTAATACTCTCCTTAGCTCGGTTTTGGTCTCCACCAACTCCTGTAATATGCGGCTTTTTAGCTGCTAAATGCTCCACTGTGTTCACCAGCTAATTGCTAACGTTTTGCCTGTCTGTCATTTCAGGCTTGAGTGTATGTGAGTGACTATATGTGTATATATGATGGGGGGGGGGGGGGGAGGGCAGCTGGGGAGAGAAAGCCGCTATGAGCATATGAGCATGTGTGTGTTCATGTGCATGTTTTTCTGACCCACTCAGCAGGGAGAAAACATCTGCGTGTGGATCCACCTGCATGCAATCATCTGCACACAACATTCACATTTATCTGTCAAGAAGCACAAAGAAACCAATCTACTCATCCGATACCACAACTAAAGGCATAAATTACTTTTCCATTTCAGATCAGAAGCAGCATACACGTGTCCATATATTCAGGATCAGATGTCAAGAGTGTTTTGTGAGTCACAGATTTTTGAATGCTCATGGTCTTGGCAGGGGTTACAGCCAGATAACATCAAATGAAAGTTGGTCACACACACACACACACACACACACACACACGTACACACAGTTGGTACAGTTCTCCGGGTGAGTAACTGCAAAGGCTGAGCTGAGAAGTCAGTTACGGAGTGCTCGTGGTGGGATACAGACGAAGCCAACTGAATGCGCAGATGCCGGCCAAAGTTTACGCTTTAAAGTTCCTTTCACATCTGACACCGAAACTCATTTCCCTCTCTAGCGTCATGGGGGCGTTGCAGCACTTTCAAATAGACGGAACGGAGATGCTCTTAAACAGTCACTTGCGGATGGGATGGGAGCACAACTCTCCTTATTACTCAGCAGAAGAGAAAGTTGGCGTCAGACTGAGATGCAAGATTCAAAATGTTGAAAGAAATGAGAGGAACATGGATTACAAGTGCATACAGAGTAGGTGACTACCATCAGTCTCTCGAGAGGGGCTCATAGGGATTCTAATCACATTAAAATACCCATAAAGGCCATTAAGGGACCCAGAAATAGAGTTAAGTACTCTTTAGCCAGCTCAGTGTGTGTGTAGGGGGTCCGGTAGCTAAAACTTGTGAGGGTATGAAAGGAACCAGTGAAATTCTGTATCTATGAGTGAGTGTTGGAGAGTGAGGGAGTGAAGTGAAAAACATCTATCAGCATGTGTGTGTGTGTGTTGTTCTGCAGGTTGTGGAGGAGATTGCTGGGGGGAGACCACCTACACTTCCACCTGCTCTGCCTTTTAGAGGGGCCTCTTCAATCACAAGGCCGGGGTCATTATGGATGCGAGCCTCTAGCCGCCAGGCATTGTTTTTCCGCTATTTCTGTCCTCGCGCTTTACAGTGAAACACCGAGCAAGAGCCCCATTAAAAGCTGCGCTTCAAAAAACGCGAGCAGCCATGACAGGAAACATCGGGCCCTGTGCATCACGCTCACATTTTTTTTTTGCTCATGTGAAGAATGCGTTACCGAATGGTGCTTTCTGAGGCAACATCCGAACGCCGAACCTCTTCAAGATTCTTTTCACAAAATAATGTGTTATTTCTTTTGTTGTTGTCGAGAACAGAGGTTAAACACTACAGCTCTGCAAAAAACGCAGCCTAACAAACTTTTCTTTAGCACGGAGGTGGATGCGATAAAAAAAAAAGAAAAAAAGAACGAGGACACCTCTGACTTTGCCCAGACTGACACGGTGATGAGCAATGGCAAATCAGTGAACTGTTTGACAGGCACTGTGAAGATGACTAAGTCCAAACTTTCAAAGTGAGATATGAAGGGGGAACGTGTTTGTTCTTGACTTCAGGGAAAAAAACATATCTGAAGGCTTCTGATGCTGCGCACGTTTGTTTGCTGTGTTTTTAGGAGATGTGCAAAATCAATACACGTTGTATGGATGTTATAGAAATGTAAAGGAATAGATGGACAGTTGGGAAGTCGTGTGTATTTGTTTTCTGGGGCGAAAGTTAGATTGCATGTATGTGCGGTAAATATGCAGCTACTTTCCAGCAGCTGGTTAGCCTAGCTTAGCATTAGGACTGGAAACAGCTCACGAAATACAACGAACAGCACTAAAAACAAGCTCACTCATACACAAGTTCTATCTTATTTGTTTAATCAGGAGGACAAAAACCAAACTGTAAAATGTTTCGCTTTAACATTGGTTAGCAGGTTAGCTGTCCAGCTAATCTAAGCTGACCGTCTGCTAGCTGTAGCTTCAAGTTTACTGTACAGATACGAAAGTATTTGAAACTCTTGGCAAGTAAAACAAATCCTGGTAAGCGTCTTTCTTCAAAAAGTCAAACTATTCCTTTAAATCTCTGAAGTTGTAACGACCTTCAAACGTCTCGAATCCAGCCAGATACCTTCTGTTCTTGAAAGACTCGTAAACAACTCTGCCGTGCAAACAATTAGAGATTTGTGACCAAACAAGACTCCTTAATTGCCCATGGAGAGTCTATATTTGGAGCCAAGCGTCCTAAATGCACTACTTAAGGTAAACTACATTAAACGTGAGGTAATTAGCGTGCGCATACCAGACCGAGATCTGCTAATTGTGCTGCCTGTGGTTGTCCCTGCCTGCCTCCACCCAACACGGCTCCTAATGCTAACCTCGGCATCTACTCTGCACGAGATCATCGTCCGGGGCGCAGAACACGCAAACAGTAATTGCCAGCTGAGGTGAGACACAAAAACATGTCTGATAGCAGGCCGAGCTGAGGCACGGGGCACTACGAGGTGTGCGTGTGTGTGTGTGTGTGTGTGTGTGTGAGTGTGAGTGTGTGTGTTTGTCTCATCACTTCAAGCTGCCTACGAGGTGGTGCACCAGCAAAAAAAAAAAAAAAAAAAAAATGTACATATGTGAGCAAGAGTGTGACTGTGAGTGAGAGCGGAGCGCAGTGTGTTTGTGTGAGTGGTGGAAATATGTGGGTGTTTTGCGGGGGAGTCGGATGATTTTTACAGGCACTGATTCACCCCGAGGAGCGTCCGTGTCCGGGCCTGTTTAAGACGTGCCTGGTCCCGGACGTCGGGGAAATGACGCTCGGGTTACGGGATCACGCAAAGGCTCCCCGAGGCTTAATAAGAGTTGCCGACGCAGACAAAAGCCGGAGAATCTGCTGTCTTTTTATGTTGACGGAAAAGAAAAAAAAATCATTTGCCCCCAGAAACTGCTGCCGCTGCTTTACTCTGAAGTATCCCTAACCTGAGAAAATCCCAGCGGATTTGTGTCACGAGCAGACTCAAAGCACATGTGTGTTGTGTGACTGATTGTGTTGCTGTTTGTTTATAGTAATGAGGATTCGAGTGTGACTTGAAACTTACTCACTCCCCTGTCATCGGCTCGAACTCTGCGCCTCATCACTTTTGCATACCAGTGACGTCATTCCCCTCAAGGTCATGACCTCCACAATCATTAATAACCAACCCCCCCCCCCCCTCCTCCCCTGAAGGGATTCCCTGGTCTGGCTTTACCTACACTATGACGTCCTGCTGTCTAGCGCTGCAAAGTTTCCGTTTTATTTATTTGGACTCTGACTAGGAGGGAAACCAGGAAGTGGACCAGACTGAGGATGAGACTCAACACAGGCAAGAAACAACTGCTGACAGGGGAAGAGGAAAGGGGAGTTTTGCAGAGCATATGTGATTGTTCTGACACACACACACACACACACATATTTCTAATAAACAAGATTTAATTGTTTATCAAAGAGTTAAGGGTTGCAAAGAGAGCCGCAGCTGCTTTCAAATCAGCCTGTGTTGGCTGAAAAACCTCCGTAGAGAGGGAACAAATGCTCGGGTGGATGATTTATATCATTCTAAAAAAAACAAACAGATAATGAGCTCCGTGGAGGCTGACATGGCAACACTCTAAAAGCCAAAGCCATGTTTCGACCATGTGGCAGATAAAGAAGCAAAAGGAAACACACACACACCGCCGAGCGGCTGTGGCTGTGTGACCGAGCCAAACCATAACCGAGAAGACCCGCTCAAAGGGAATGTCAATGTCGCTCGAAAGCCCGGCGGGAGCCCGCCGCCGGCATCGAAGGCGCGGAGGCTTTGGTGGAGAAGAGGAATTGGCGCGGCGTATTATTTGCCACTTCAAGACTGTGCAGAGGAAATGTGTGCCATCTCAAATCCCTGCCTCTAGTTGCCCTATACTCTCATGACACACACACACACACACACTCTCTCACACAAAGATCTGGAGCCAATTGTTCTCTCATGCCACAACACCCTCAACCCCCGCATTCCCCTCTGCTGCGCTAAATGTCCTCTTGTGCTACAGGCTCCGTGGCTTTTTAACTTATAAGTCTGCACAGGGCAAGACCATTAAGAGCACATTCAGCATTAATTACCATGATTGCATGTGCGTGCGCTATATAGACCAATAAACAGAGAAAGAGCGAAGGGAGGCGGAGGACTGGAAAGCCAAACATGTTGACCTCCGGCGCTGACATCGGTGACCCACACTTTTGACTGATGAACGGTTCTTTCTAACCGCTTCTCCCCACCATCTCTCTGCAGAACGTGGCCCACTGCCCCATTAATAATGATGGGGAGGGTCTTGCTTTTGAACAAGTTGAAATATATAATTATTTAAAAATTAGAACAAATCATTTTGTAAAGTACCTAACATGTACATTTATTTAGTTTAGAGTGTTAGCATGCTAACCTTTAATTTGCACTAAAAACAAAGTACTGCCGAGGCTGATGGGAATGATGTCATCAGTTTTGCACATATTTGGACAAAAATTAACAACTTTAAATATTGTCCTGATGATGACACTTAATGAACAATGACGGGATCATCCTGAGGGGGACATGAACATACCAAATTGCATCTGACAGTTGTTAGACAATTCACCAATAACCACAAATGTGAACCTCACGGTGGTGCTAAAGGACAGAGCAGGGGGGTCTCCAAAGTGATAATTTCTCTTCTGGGGACCACGAATGTCTGTATGGCAATCGATCCAATAGCTCTTTAGATATCTCATTCTGGACCAAAGCAGCAGACCGACCAAACAGCCTGACATTGCCATCCCTAGAACCATGCTGCTACTGTAACTAAAAATACATTTGATCACAATCAAACTAAATTGAAATTCTCTGGTATCATTTCTTCAAGATGCTTCCCATAAAACATGATTACTTCTATAATTTGTCTATTAGCTTTTTGAAAACAAGTCCCAGTACAGTTAGATCATGGGCCCTTCAATGTAACACAACAGTTCCTGTACAATACGAAGGCCGAAATGCGAGGCCTCAAAGATGCTCCAATATATGTACTGATGCATGTCAGGCTTGGAATCAATCAAGCATCTCTGATTAGAAATATCATGAACTTTAGCCTTCAAATTATTGGCGCACAAAGGCGAAATGAAGTTGAAGCTGTCAGTACCATCAGCGGGCTTAGATGTTAATAGATCAACATTGTCAGTTCGGGATTAATAGAGGGGAGCGGAGGTAAACACCATCGGGCCGTCATGTGATGTTGACGAGGACGCTGCTGTTGATGATGATGATGATGTAAACGATGATGGACCCTTCTATTAATAGACCTGGCAATACAGTGACCGCAGTCACAAAGGAGAACAGCGACGCTATGGATGAGAGGCCCCATTATGTCCAAATGAAGGAGTCAGCCACTCTGTCAAGAGGGCACTTAACAAACAAACCTCATCTGACTGAGCCTGTCTTTCTTTTTCCCCTTGCCCACCCGCTCTCCCTGCGCTATAACCCCGACACTTTTCTGCTGAGTGGGTGTTTGGAGGAGTTGTGAAGGTCAGGGGAAAGACTCTGAAGTGAGGACTGAGCTCGGGGCTTTGACCTCGGATTGGCCCCGGCCGCCCCGGCCGCTCTGAGTCACGGAGATGGAGCAACCGAAAGGGGCCCTGCGTTGTGGAGAAGCAGACGACAAGCAGGCTGCTGCCCGGTGCTGACAAAAGGAGAGTTGTGCAGAGGTGGCGAGGCACAATGGGACGGTTTGAGAGGAGGAGGTAGGTAAGGAGAGCTCAATCCCCACCATAAGCACCTTATTGTGAAAGCCTGCTTTGTTAAGAGACAGAATCTATAGGGCGAAGAAATTAAGGGGATTTTCCCATGTGTAGGCATTGGTGACATTGTCAAAAAGAAGTACTACGAAACGTTGGAGGACTCAGGCTGTCTGAGTGGCCGGGGCGGAAAAATGAATAAAAAGGGCACCAGTGTGCAGAAAGATTTCTAGCATGTAGGGCAGCTTATATGGCACTGCACCAAGTTTTCTACATTTACCAACACCCATTAGTGCACTGCATCTCGTTTCCTCCACTGGAAGGGCACCCTAAAGGGCTTTTTATTATGTTTTAATAACATCCATTGAAATATCATGGCACAATTTAATTCAATCGACCTTAGAAGCCTAGAAGACATTATACATCTGAAGTCATCCTCCTGCTGCTTGGATATTCTACCAACACACTTTTTCAAACATATTTCAAACTGCAAGACCACTGATCTTTTACAAATAGTAAACACATCCCTTCTCTCAGGTGTCTTCCCACAAGCCCTAAAAACTGCAGTTATTAAACCGCTCCTAAAGAAGGCTAATTTAGACTCCGCAACAATGAAAAATGATAGGCCAATATCAAACCTCCCATTTTTAAGTAAAATAATTGAAAAAGCGGTCTTTCAACAGCTGAACAACTTCTTGGCCGTAAATAACTGTTTTGATGTCTTCCAGTCAGGCTTTCGACAGCACCACAGTACTGAAACTGCTCTTGTTAAGGTTTTCAACGACATCCACTTAAACACAGACAATGGCAGAATTTTTGTCTTAGTATTACTGGATCTCAGTGCTGCATTCGACATGGTCGACCATGCCATACTCCTAGAAAGAATAAAATCTGGGTGGGACTCTCTGGCACACTTAACTGGTTTCAATCCTACTTGAAGGACAGAGAATACTTTGTGTCAGTAGCTAATTACACATCAGAGCTGACTAAAATGATATGTGGTGTTCCCCAAGGTTCAATACTGGGGCCTCTTCTGTTCAACATCTACATGCTTCCACGAGCTCAGATTATGGAAAACAACAAAGTGTGTTATCATAATTATGCAGACGACACACAAATCGACATAACTATATCACCAGGGGACTATAATCCCAGACAAGGGCTGGGTAACTGCATTGAACAAATCAACAACTGGATGTGCCAGAATTTTCTTCAATTAAACAGAAGTAATTGTTTTTGGTACCAAGGACGAAAGATTGAAAGTCAGCGCTCAGCTTCAATCACTGATGTTAAAAATCACAAACCAAGCCAGAAATCTAGGTGTAGTTATGGATTCAGACCTCAACCTGAACAGCCATATCAAGACAATTACAAAATCAGCCTACTATCACCTGAAGAATATATCAAGGATTAGAGGACTTATGTCTGGACAGGATTTGGAAAAACTTGCATGCATTCATCTTCAGTAGACTCGACTACTGTAACGGTGTGTTTACAGGTCTCTGTAACAAGTCAGTCAGAAAGCTGCAGCTGATTCAGAACGCTGCAGCTCGAGTCCTCACTAAGACCAGGAGGGTGGATCACATCACCCCAGTTCTGAGGTCTTTGCACTGGCTTCCTGTCCAACAAAGAATTTACTTTAAAATTCTGCTGTTGGTTTATAAAGCACTGAATGGTGTAGGGCCAAAATACATCTCTGATCTGCTGTTACCTTATGAACCATCCCGACCCCTTAGGTCGTCTGGGACCGGTCTACTTTCTGTTCCCAGAGTCAGAACTAAACAAAGCAGCATTCAGTTTTTCTGCTCCACATATCTGGAACAAAGTCCCAGAAAGCTGCAGGTCTGCTGAGACCCTCAGCTCCTTTAAATCAAGATTGAAGACCTTTCTGTTTGCTGCTGCCTTTAATTGAACCAGATTCAAGGATATTAATCAATTTCTGCATTTTACTATACTACTGTATTTTATTTCTTACACTGCTTTTTAGTGTTTTAATGACTGTTTTTAATGTTTCAATCAATGTTCTTAATTGTTTTTAAATCTCCTTTTATTTTGCCTTATGTTTTGATGTTTTTAATGGTTTTATGTGAAGCACTTTGAATTACCTTGTTGTTGAAATGTGCTCTACAAATATACTTGCCTTGCCTTGCCTTGCCTTTTTTTCCTAAAGGGCTTTTTATTATGTTTTCTCCACTGGAAGGGCACCCTAAAGGTAACTTTATCATGTTTATCTACAATAAGGGCATCCTAAAGGGCACTTTATCATGTTTTCTCCACTGGAATGGCATCCTAAGGGGCACTTTATCATGTTTTCTCCACTGGAAGGGCATCTTAAAGGGCACTTTATCATGTTTTCTCCACTGTAAGGGCACCCTAAAGGTCACTTTATCATGTGTATCTACAATAGGGGCATCAAAGAAGGCACCTTTGCTTTCGAACATGCCCCTCCTTTACTTACTTGATTTTGGAATGAAGCCACAAAATGTCAACAGTTCATTCTACATCTATGGGGATCAGAAAAAAACCCCACTTTAATGAGAAGTAAAAACATTTTCCAAAGCGGGAAATGGTGAATAACCATTCCATTGAATCTTTCTTATCTCTTCCCTTCAAGCAGATGTTCACATTGTGGTCAAACAAATTCTACACTCATGAATACTCCACCCTAAGTGATATACGTGCTTGTTCACACACACACACACACACACACACACCCACACTTTACTTAATATTACGGTAAACAGCTTCTTTCCACCCTCAGGCCTTGCCTTTCCCCAACTCACCCAGGAACCAGAGCAGGTAACACTCAGTTGGTTTTGGCACTCGTCCATGTGATCCCGACTGTTAAACCGAGTCTGTTGCCAAGCAGCTTGTCCTGCCCTGGAACTCTTTGAAAGTTTGCCCAAAAAAATATGCATAAAGAACATGAACACAAAAGCCTGGCGCAGTTTTTGGGCTTATTTAGAAGAAGAAAAAAAAGCAGAAGTCAGAGGAAGGAATTTCTGTACTCGAGTACACAGACCAACTCTAAATCTAAACAGACTGAACTGAGATGTGACTAATCAAGATGTGACTAAGACGTCGGCCACCTTTTTTTTTTTCTTTCTTTTTTTCGCAAAAGCTGAAACCTGATAACTGAAATGTTCAACTAATCACCACATGTTGTTGTTTAGAGCTGAATCCACCCAAAATTCACAGCACCATTGTTCACGATGTGGTGATCAACAGAGATTGTTCAGGACAAAAGAAATTATCACATATTTATCTGGAACACACTGTACATCTGTCTGAACGTTCACACGTCTGTCCCTCCCACTGGTTGAGTAACATGGGTGTTTTTTGACTAACATTTGGCAGGATGGCACGGTGCCACCTCACGAGTGTTCCCGTAAACACTTACCGCTGTGGACCCTATACTGTTGTGCTTTGCCAAAATGTCACTGGGACTGTGGTCAGCCTCTACCGCAGCGCTGAATAAAAAACGTAAACCCGAGCAGAGCAGCAGCAGAAGCAGCCAGCTGCACAGAGAATAGAATTTATAAGGGAGGTGGCAAAGTGGAGGCATAACACTGCCAGGAACCGTTGTTTTCCTCTGTTTATTCATATTTCCATGGATACGGACAAAAAGGCATAGAATTAAAATAGTCGCTCAGAATACCAGAGAATTACTTGACATTAGGTCATTGTGATCAGGCGCGGAGACCCTAAAAGTGGGGATTTCAGACTTTCAGGCCAACTTTCGAGTCATGTCGCGAAGATGGTGAACAGTTGTCTTCTCCTCGCTGTAATATTTGAAAAAAGACGTTGAGTAACTTCTGTCCTAACAGGAGTGTTTCCCTCTTTAAGCCGTAACATGATAACAGGGTCTGTCTGAGCAAATATCTCAGCATGTACTTTTCACAGCAAGTACATGTTGCCACAGGGTACTTGTGAGTGTTCAGTGCCGAAGGGAAAAGCTGTTGAAAGCTAGATCCACCCCCCCCCCCCCCCCCCTTCTCCGGCACAGGTTGGATACACAACCGACTGACATTTTTGTGGATGACAACGGCAATGGTTAAACATTTAAGGGTGGGGCTGCAACTCTTTTGTAATCTTTTAAAATATGATGATATTCTTGTTTAATTTGGGAGTTCGCTGGGTTCTATTTTGTAATTAACTATATTTTAAAGTTACTGTGAGGAACTTTTAACTAGTTATGAAACGTTTTCAATGTAATACTGATGCGTCTATATTATCAATATAAGTAAACGAGACCATCAGTGAGAAGATTGCCTATTTCCATACAGCTATTTTGAATGCAATCGTCTACGAAACCACTGGGTTGGATTGTTGCCAAAATCAAACAAAATCATGCAGGTTGACCAGAAACTCCTCTAGCTCAGACTCCATCAGGGCCTCCAACTAAGCAGCAACCAGCCCACCACGGACAGACCCAGATCCAGCTCTGCTGCCCCACTTCAACCTGCAGTCGGAGCTCCGCTCCCTGGCAGCAGCGTCTCCTTCCTCGGTCAAGGAGCAGAGCTTAGCCTCGCGGCACCGCCGGTCCCAGCTGGGCACCAACACCACGTCGGGTCCACTGGAGGGAATGGGAGCCCCGGGAGAACCAGAACCAAGACAGAGCGGGGAAAGGCCATCAGATCCTGCTGCAGTAAAACAAAGAGGTTTTCTAAAGGGACTCTGGTGCTCGGGAGCACTACCACTTATGCTCATAGGGACCGCCAAAATCAAAGCAATTTAAAAGTTCCTTGTAGTAGCTTTAAGTAAAGAGCAGTAGAGTGAATAAACAGTTGAAATAGCGTCCAGCTACTGTTACTCTAAGTGACATTGACAATTCAATAGTATGGAAATATTGTTGCCACTTTTGTATAATTAATAGTGTTATTCTGATTCGTAAGAACATATTTGGAACATGTCAGTGTCGATGAATGGGGGCCTCGAGCTCCTCTGATAGAGCTGTGGGGATCACAACAACAACAAAGGTATACCACTGATCCAGACGGATTTCCTGCCTGTTTCGTTTCATTACTCAGTGAATGTATTCTGGCCTCATCTCCAGCCGACACCTGTAAATAAGTAATCTGTTATTGATGTGTTTCCTGGTCATCCTTCAGGTGCAGCCTGGAGGATTCAGCGCCTGGTGAAGCAATGCATCCTACCTGACTCGTTTTGTCTGTGCGGCGATGTGGGCTACATCGGCGGAGGCACTTGTGTTTGCGTGGGAGTTGGAAGAATTACAAACAGGAGACAAAGGTTCCCTTCTCCGCAACTGAAACAGGTGCGCGACTGGGGAATCGCATTTCCTTTCTCTGCGCTCTTAGAGAGGGCACCGCAACTCCCAATTACCTGAAAAGCAAAACCAAATGAAGGTTGGTTTTTTTCCTTTTCGTTTTTGTGAAACAGGCTTTATAGATCAAAAGGCGACAATTACCGAACATGAATGTTCCTGCTTGAGATAATTGACTGTGTTTCGGCTCGTGGTGGGACAAAGTTTCCTGTATTTCCCACGCGTGATCAAAGCAGGGTTACTGAGGTTACTGCCCGACATCAGCAGTACCTCGCAAACCTGTCAGGATACTCTCTGTGTCTGTGTCTGTGTTGGGGGGGGGGGGGGGGGGTGTTTTGTTCTGTCACTGATCACACACACACACACACACACACACACACACACACACACACACACACACACACACACACACACACACACACGAGACAGAAAGTCCCCGACTGTGTCGCAAACACATGGATGTTTTTTTTTTATTCAGGAGCTGGAGCAGGACTGCCGCTGGAATGAGGCCCGGCTGGGCGTGGCTTCCCGGTTCTCCCGGAGAGGAAACCGGAACGTCACCGTGCCCATTTAAGGATTTAGGACTTCCTCCGCAGCGTGGCTTCAAAATAAACAGCATAGCAGTCCGGCGTTTTATATAGAGGCCATAATTCATATCTAATGGGGGCGAACATCGCGTGCACATGAGCTGATAACGTATTTAATGTGACATTTGTAAAAGTAGATTAACTCAAATAAATAATAATAAGCGCTATTATTTTTTATTTGTTTACAACGTAACAACATGGACGGGTGAATTAAAAAGCACTGGTTTGTTCTAACAGAGACACCTCACCTCTTCGCTTATCCAACGGGCCGCTTATTCAACCTACAAGGCTGTATAAATAAAGATAAATAAAGCGGACTCTTCTATTTCTGACGGTCTCCGCTGCGATGTCTCTCTCTCTCTCTCTCTCCCTCTCTCTCCCTCTCATGCCTACAGGGGCTTGTTTACAGTTGCCTCTTCCCGGCAATAGCGTCACTCAACGTCGCACTCGCTGGGCGTGGACTCCGAGCTGCTCGGCCAATCGCGACGCCGCATTGCCCCGACAGCGAGAGCGTGTGTGTATGCCTATATAAATAGGCACGGTTCCGACCCGACCGAACACACCTCAACGAGCGCTCGAGAAGCAAGCATCAGCATCAAATTTAGGAATTCCACACCGAGTTATAACTTGTTTTTCCTCCGCGGGATTGCGAAGAAGAAGAAAAGACAACAGCGATCAGACACTGGAGAAAGACTTCTGACACTGAGCTGTTTGTTGGACCTTGGACTTTCACTCTTTTTTGGGAGCGATATTGAAATCCCCTTTTTGAATAACTCGGGACACTGTTGAGAGAGACGACGAGTTGGTGCACGCTCTCTGCTGACACTGACATTTTACTGATTATCGAGAGACTGTGTTTCTAAAAAAAAAAAAAAAGAGCAGCTGGTAAGCTCACTTGTTTTTCTTACGACTTTATGTCTACAAAGATGGAACAGCCCTTTTACCATGACGACTCTTTTCTGTCGGCTTACGGTCAGTCGGACGCAGCCATGCACGACTACAAACTGCTAAAGCAGAATATGAATATGAATTTGAACTTGACAGAGCCCTACCGCAGCCTGAAATCCCAGCTGAGGGCCGAGATAGACCCGTACCAAGGGGGGCACCATGATGTGGGGTCGCTGAAGCTCGCGTCCCCGGAGCTGGAGAGGCTCATCATCCAGAACAGTAACGGCGTGATCACCACCCCGACCCCGGGCCAGTTCTTCTACAACCGGGGCATCACCGATGAGCAGGAGGGCTTCGCCGACGGCTTCGTGAAAGCCCTGGACGAGCTGCACAAGATGAACCAGATGCCCCCTCCCAACGTGTCCATCGGAGCCGGCGGAGTTACGACGTGTTCGGCGGCAGCAGCGGTAGCGGCGGCCTCTGGCATCTTCGGCTCCGCCCTGCAGCCGGAGCCTCCCATCTACACCACACTGAACGCCTACTGCCCGAACACGAGCCTCTCTTCCGCGTCCAGCTACCCAACGGCCACCATCAGCTATCTGCCGCCGCACCAGCAGAGCCACCCGCAGTCCGCACCGCACGGAGCGCACCCGTTCCAGCACGCTCTCCCGGGCTCCGCGCTCCATCCGCACCGGCTCGTCTCACTGAAAGAGGAGCCCCAGACCGTTCCCGACCTGCTCAGCAGCGACGGCTCGCCTCCCATGTCCCCGATCAACCTGGAGACCCAGGAGAGGATCAAGGCGGAGCGCAAGAGGCTGAGGAACAGGCTGGCGGCGACCAAGTGCCGGCGGCGCAAGCTGGAGCGCATCTCCCGGCTGGAGGATAAGGTGAAGGGTCTGAAGAACGACAACGTGGGGCTGTCCAACACGGCGTCGGTGCTCCGGGATCAGGTCGCGCAGCTCAAGCAGAAGGTCCTGACACACGTTAGCAGCGGCTGTCAGCTGATGCTCACGAGCAAGTTGGAGGCGTTTTAAAACGACAGAGACTACTAACTGACTGAGAAGTAATAACACTGGAGTCGCGCTCTGCACGCGCAGCAACGGGACACCGGGCTGGTGTGCTGTCAGCATGGACAGCAGCACAGGCCCTCCGAGCTGTGCGTAGAACAAACTCTTTAGGCTATTTAGGGGTGAAAAGACTGACTAAAAATGGTACTTCCGGATGCTGGACATCGCTCAAAGCACCATTCAACCCCTGAAACCGCGGGGCAGCATCCAGACCGAGCAGACACTGAGCAGCGCCGCGTGCACAGACAGACCCACGAGTCGGGGTTTACTAATGGTAGAACGTGGGAATAATTAGTGTATTTCTTTGTACTTTTTGCAACCGATAATGTCATGCAATGCTGCATTTATTCAATGTGTAAATTATTTTTTTGTTTGTCCGGTTGATCCGGGCAAACCAATGACGTCCAATGTTTACACTGTCTTTTTGTTTGTTTTTTATTTGTGATGTGTATTTAAGTAAAGTGTCTCCAAATGAAACGAAAAAGTGGTGGACTTGAGTGTTTGTTTTCATATCAGTATCACACGCAACTCACATAAAGAGTGGGGGGAATAGATGATCACAAATGGGGTTTCTGTACTTCCACATTGTGACAATAACAGTTACCATAGCTCCCGGTGAGGAGTCCTGACACAAGCACATTCAGGTTTCCGCGTTTTTACGCACAGAGCGTATAGCACGCGCACGTAGGCCTTTCCTTGTTACGCACGGGCTTGTCCATATACGGGCATGCTGGTGAAGACTCCGTCACAGGGGAGGGTTTCTGGGAACCCCCGCCCAGGTAACGCACACTAGTTCCATCTCTCTCCCTCCTTCTATTGCATCGATAAGGGCTGCGAGCTCCGCGAGGGTGGCGGAATTTCCTTTTGTTATTATGAAACTTTAGACTTAACAAGCTTGTTGTATTTAGATAGATGATTTGCTAAATGACAGCAGGAAGTAAGCATTTAAAGCACCGTTTTCACCGTGAAATGCGAACTGTGATAAAAAGGTTTATTATAAATGAATCAATATAAAGCCTTAATTACATTCTCAAATCCGTCGGGAGCAACCTGTCGGTGGCACACACGCGTCACCGTCGCAGTACATATTTGAGGTGTCAGTATAATATATTAAAAAAAAGATTGGCAGGAGCGGAAGTGACAGTGGCTCCAGGAATGCCGGGGGCGTCTCGAGATGCCACACCGCTTGGCAGAGCGGTGGGCGCGAGTGGGCGTCGGAGCGCGCGGGAGCATCTTGTGTGGATGGACGGATATGTGCGCGCTGCCAAGGACAACATTCTTGTGGGACTCGTCAGAGGCCAAATATGTGCGGCACCAGGGGACTCAAAGGATGGATGGATGTATGGAGAGGGGGGGAGTCCCGCGTTAGGTGTAAGTGAATGAGTCATTAAAGCACTCACGCTATTACCCAGAGGTCACTAAACGGTTTTTCCGGGACTCCAGACGCACATAACAATGATAATGTAAAGTGGGGGGAGGTGATGGGAGGGAGGGTTAATTGCGCACTAAAGTGACTTAGGGGACCATTTGGGAGCTTATTATCGGGAAAATATGTGAAGCCAATAAAGTGTGTGAAAAAAAACATAGATCCGTCCAACATAGATGCTTCTGTGAAGTCGTGCGCAAAGCTGGTCTCAGGAAAACTGAGGGGGATTTCTGTCCTGCTAAAGCAGTGTGTGACGTGGAAGTAAACAAGACAGCCGGCATGGACTCAGAAAGGAAGATCTCTCTCTCTCTCTCTCTCTCTCTCTCTCTCTCTCTCTCTCTCAGTACTCACGAAAACCACTTCAAAAGAGTGAAGGAGTGAGGGCTGCGGTTTTGCACGCACTCTCACCTCAAGCTGTTTTGGAGAGGTTTTAACCTCTTCTTTTACATCTGACGTATTTAAATAGCCTAATTTCCATCAATAACAACTCCCCCATTTAACTTTTCTGCCATGGACGTGGAAACTGAACCGGACACGCCCACAAGTTCTCCTTTTCATCAAGAAACCTAGATTTCAGGGGATGTACATTATTTTATTTTTGTATTTATCTCAGTGCCTGTTTCTGCCTTGTTCAACAGTTTCAAATATGTATGATAATAGAATGAATGGCAGTGCCCGCCCCTATGAAGTATGGCAGAATGTTTTATTTTCTCTCAAATATTCATGAATATATGGAGTGTCATTAACCCAATAACACCTCTTCTGCACTCACAAGCATCAAGCAGAACAGCTCCTACTCAAAGGAATACTTTTTAAATATCACTGCAGCGTTGAAGTCTCCATTTACGCACACAGCAGGCCTACATATTATTATGCGCGCACACACACACACACACACACACACACACACAAACAAAACAAGCCAATTGAAGCCATACGGGCTCTCCACACGCCTCGGCCCACAACCCACACTAAGTGTCTGTTGGAACATCTGTGATGTGAACGGTGACGTATGAAGAGCTCTGGGTGGGTTTGATTTTCCTCTCCAAGAGCCCCCATCCCCTCCCACAGACACACACACTGGCCTGGCTCTCTATCACTCATCCTCTCCCTCTCTCCGGTCTTCTGTTATCTTTTCGAAAAGCATGAATATTCCTCCCACCTTGCCGCAGCCATCTGAGCTTCTTACAGAAGTTGGATCACAAGTTTTAGACGGCTAATAGAGAACTGATTCGGGGAAGGGGATGTTTTCTTTCATGTGACCTTGTTTCGCAAAAGTTTGTTGTAGTCATAAAAAGAAACATTTGAACCATATAAATAAGAAATTATTCACGGTCTGTTGCGTGTATTGAGGCCGTAAAATGTATGTGTTTTCACTTTGATCATAGTAACAGTATCACAAGTGTGGGAAGCCTATATGAATGACTCTTTATAGGCCATATGTATGACGATAATAGAAGTGTTTTACACTTAAATAAGCATGATTCATTAGTTATCCGTCCCATTAATTCAACATATTGTCGTAGTCAGGCACCAACTGTCCTCGACACAATGCTGCCAGTAACAGTCATGGATGGATTAGTGAACAGGCCTACCGTGGACAAGCCCAGGGGCCCAAAGTGTCAGAGGCCCAATGGCATTCACCTACAAAATGTCAACTCAAAGAGACACGCACCAACCAGGAAGTGACCCAAAATTACTACAAAGAACATAAAACAACCGCAAAGAGACTCAGAACGATTACAAAGAGACACAAAATTACTTTAAAGAGACGCAAAGTTACTACAAAGAGTTGCAGAATGACTACAAAAACACGCTAAATGACTACAAAGAGATTCTAAATGACTACAAAGAGACGCAAAATGCCAAAAAAGATACAAAACAACATCAAAAAGAGGCTAAACAACTATATTTATGCGTGTCTTCCTCCTGAGGGATGGTGGGGTATTTTGCATGTCTGTGCCCAGGAAACCATTGTCTCATAATCCGCCCATAGTGACAGTAATGTATCGGGGTCATTCATTTGGCTGTGAGGTATGATGAAGCTGTCACATACTGAACACTGTGAATGAATATACAGGGAATTGGCATGTAGACAGCATTTTGTTGATTTGTTGAATATGGTCACGTTCTAGTATATGTTGGTGTATTAACACTACAGCAGAGTAGTGGCCTGGAATGCAGGTTGTAGATTCACACATACAGTACTGTACAGAGTAAACCAGCCAGTGGTTCAGCGTAGTAGGAAGTGTTTCTGTAGGTGCACATCGTCATCTAGTGGAGTAACACTGAAACAGCAGCTAAAGATCTTGAGCCGCAAGCCAGAGAGGTTTAGCACCCATAATAGCTGTCCTTGTGTACTTAGATGGGATGATTAAAATTCAGATTATTCATCATATTGTTTGAATATGAAACATTTCTCTTTACCAGGAAATAATGTGGAAATTGTGCAATCTTCATAGAATTTCCCTAATACAGGAAGAGAGCATATATTATTCATCTTACTACAAACCTGCCTGTCTGCGCAGCCTCTAGGATCACAATTCAGTATTTCATTTCAGTAAGCGACTGTGGGGAAATTATCAGGGTGGGAATGTCAGAAAATGGAGAGGGTTATGTATTTTGTTTTCTTTTGCTGAAAAGGTGTGGTGGGCCCTATAATTAAATCATTGAAAGGGCTACCTGCCTGCCTACCTGCGTCACCGGAGTGTTCCATAAGACTTTGAGTACTAGCAACAGCCATGTTTTTTGTTTTTCTTCATCACAGGGACAAGGCACGTGTCATACTTTAAAAATAAGGGGGGGGGGGGGGGGAACAATCAGCGCTACAATATGCAACCAAGGGCTCACGCTAATGTCTGTAGCTAGCTATAAAATTCTGATTTCAGCATGTCAAAGGATTTTTTTAGCACCCAAAATGAAGGTGGAATGGGAAGAGTTAGCTGTTAGCGAGCTAGGGTTAGCTATGTGATGGCAAGCTACTGTAGTTATCTAAGGCACTTGCAAACATAAAACTGCATAGCTTTCTGATGTATCCACATTCCACTATATTACAATTGTCAAAATACTTTAATGTAACTTACAGAAATATAGTTAGCCTAAAACTGACATTTGGACAGAATGCTTGCTGCACACGTATCGTTAAGCTACTGAGTGTCAGGATCCCACATTTTCCCCATTTTACACGTTAATGCCTCACAACTTATTGCCTCTATTCTCGTTTCTTTGGTTCTGCAGCTTTTAAAAACTTAGCTCTGGGTTCTTTACCCTGTCGGTAGTGCATCTCACCACACAGCAGCCATTAGGCATTTTTCTGTTGTTTGCTAGCTGACAATATTGATAAGGAGGCAATGAATTGTTTTCCCCTCCGGTGTGGGCGGGACTTAAACACGCTCTACCTTTAGAATAAGTTTACGTTCATAATGATAATTTTTGGGGGAGTGGCTTCTGAGGGAGGCCTGAAAGGACGGGCTGTCAGTGTTGCTGACTCGATGACTTTCCCGCTAGATTTAGCGCGTTTTGAAGCTAGTGCTGCTAGCAACTTTCATTGGAAAGAGAGTTGGCAACATTGGGCTGGGTTTTCGGGTTCATTTTTTATCTGCCGTACTCTTGCTAGTTTCTCAAGATTACAAACCCTAGCTCGAAGGTCAAATGTGCCTCTTTTAGTTGGAGGGTAATTTTTATACAGTCCCTAAAATGGCTGTGTTGTATATTCCTTTTTGTATAGTTAGTATATATTGTATGAACTGTATTATCCATAAGGATGTTTCCTCCTTGATGTGAAGGTAATCCACAAGTAGAGGATGAAACCCAACACAGACACATGCAGGCAACATCATCGCTCAGATGAACTATGTGTGTGTGTGTGTGTGTTGGCCTTGTACAAAGTCCGGAATGATGCTGAAACACATTAAAAAGATAACCTCATTCTCTTCCGTATTACAATTAGTCTTATCACTGAAGCGCTCACATTGTCACAGTCATCAGCTTAAATGAGCGACACTCATTTGTGACCCCCTCTGTCCAGCTCTGTCATTTGCTGTGATGATGACTTTTATTCGAAGGTCACGTTATTAACTAACATCATCAAAAAGGCACAAGGTGGCTGAGGACATAGCTTCAAACACACACGCACACACACACATACACACACACACAAACACACTGTGCCTCATTGTCTGTCCTTTTAAAAAATAATTGTTAAATGGTGCGTGGCATTATCAGCATGAGGCACAGCGTGTGTGTTCACTGCAATCTCACCTGCAGAGGACACACACTGTTCCACTGAGAAACACGTTAAGTTCCAAGTATTAGTCACTTTTAATGAGATTCTTTTTAAAGAGTATATATATTGATGGTTCATTTAAAGATTCACGGGTCCTGATTTATGGGGGATGTCTATTTGTTGGATTCAGGTGACGTAGCCTTGCTGTCAGTTCAATTGCTGCAAAGCTGAATCTCTGTAAATCTGTCCAAGCCCAAAAGGCGTTCATTTTAAATGTGGCCCGTCTAATTAAACTTTGACACTGTTAAAAGTTATGCATTTATTAATATAAGGGCATCTGAATATCTCCCTTGAAGCAATGGTCGGGAAAGGGGCGAGACTGAGTGACAGCTGGTAAACACGCTTGTCATGCTGTATCAGTACAACTGTGACTGACAGTGGTGAGAAGAAGTTGCATGGACACTGTCTGCTCCAGTGAACAGAGGTGGGGGCCATGTTGTTTTGAGACGTCAACACTGCAGTCAAATGTTTCTCAGCATGACAACAGTTAGCGGCCTTCTGATTGATAGGGTTGTCGGGTTTGATTGCATTCGTTTTGAACAAGTAGATTATCAAAATACATTGTTGTTTATATACTTCTGGTGCATGCAGGACAACTCCGTACTGTGCTCAGCTCTGCTCTGTGGGGGGGGGGGGGGGGGGGGGGGGGGGGGCTGTCACTGATGTTCTAAGTGCCTCGGGGGGCGCAGCGGCAAAATCTGTTGCTCTTCTGCGTACCAGTGACGTACTTGGGATGAGGAAGAACTACAGAGTGCTCAGCCTGGGTAGCTGGGCTGTTAAGTTTCCAACAGAGAAAATTACATCACAAAATATATGCGCACAGAGGAAGTTAAGGGGCGAAGGGTTTTTACAGTGTTTGAAATGGTCTAGAACCGCCACTGCAACCAGTGGACCCCAAGGGGTACTCCTATTGTTCACAGGGTGTAAAAAGCTCCACTATCTATCTCAAGTGAACTCAACTACAAATTTGATAAAAAAAAAAAAAAAAAAAAGTATCCATAAATGTGTGTCAAGGAGGACAACAAACAGCCAATTAGGACTACAAAGTGACCAAAGTCATTGCATTACAGCATACTCTCTGTGTCTACCTGACTACGATATACACGTTGTTTTGGGGGACTTTCAGATGATAAAGGGCTCGACTGCAATAGTGCAGCCATGAAGAACTGTGACTCGGGCTCAGGTTGGCATTTAGAAATATTGTCTTTATTGAGAACGTAAAGCACAGCAAACACCCATCTCAGCAAGCTTACCGTAAATCTGACAACTCAGTTTCCCTTTTATTTATTTCATTTTTTTTTTTACAAAACACGTACATCTAACAGTGCCTCGCTCTAAAAAAAAAAGAATACACGCCGTAATTATAAAAGAAACATCCACGGTACATTGGCGACATACAACGTGCTCAAACTACCAGAGCAACCTTCATTGGTATGAACGCTGCCTCTGCGGATTTACTGTGGCGGGCAGAGTATTAAACCTCCGCTCAGGCATTACGCGTGCCTCTCCGTTGTCGTTATCATACCCGATCCCTCGCGTTCAGGGCCAGTAATCTCTGGTAGAAAGCTACATTCATTATTATTATCTTTACTCTGCGTGGCCTTCTCCGCTATCATAGACCTTATGACATGTAGAACTGCACGATACGGCATCACAACGGCGAGATCTGCTTTTAAACAACTGACTAGCGCACAGATTAAAAAGTCACCTATAGAATGGTTGAGAAGAGAAGCGGGGTCGGTGGAGTACTGGTTGCGGGAACATTGTGTTTTACGATACTGCCATGAAAAGTCCTCTGGCTACTGACGACGCGTTTGATTCGTGCACAAGCGCTGACGCTGTTGGGACTTCAACAGCCTCATATCAAAATGTCACCGATGCGTTTTACAGAGCATTACAAAGCAAAGAAAATACCTGACTTCTGAAATAAAAAAATCTTCACTTTTGTGCAGCCGTTATGGGATATAATCAATATATTTATTATTGAAGTCAGAGCCCTTTCAGAATTAAGGATGTTGCCTATTAGTGATATTTGTTTTTTTTAAATCCTGGCAATTTAGGTTGTTCAAATAAATAACCAGGTGTTTGTTGAGAGTGTTGCAAGCTTGTCAGTCTATCTTATACCAGGTATAGTGTTATTTAAAACCAGAGAGATTACATGTAGAATAATAATGATAATGCCAGTTTAGGTCTGTGTGGTAAGGTTAGTTAGATGAGCGAGGTTACAACTCCGTTTCAAGAGATTAGGATCTAGACAACGATCTCTAAATATATTGCCGCCTACCGCTCCTCCCTACAAGCCGCTCCCACTCCCCTCCACGTCCTCCACCATGACGGAGCGCTTGCGCAGCACGGAGTTGCCCTTCCTGCCGCTCCTGGCCGGCAGGGGCAGCTTGGTCTGGCACGGGGCGCGGTACTGAGGCAGGCCGGCCTTGGTGGTGTCCAGCTCCTCCGGGTCGTCCTGCTGGGCCCTGAGTGCGGCGATCACGTCCTTGTCCGAGGGACTGAGGGTCAGGCAGCCGCAGGGGCGACCACCGGCGCCCTCCGCTCCGACCTCTCCGGCATCCTCCGGCTCGTCCTCCACGGTCATGAAGGCGTCCCCCCACAGGCTCTCGCAGAGGTCCCTGCCGTGCTGGTACATCTACAGGCACACACACAACATATTTATAGTAAATAAAGAGATTTCTACCTCCTCCTCTGACCACAATGTACAAATACTCTACATTTGATGTATCTTGTTTAGTCTAATGCGCAAGCTAATACAAATTTAACAACATAATATTTCTGTTAGTTTCATTGCGGGACAGGATACAAATGTATCATCCCTGGTAGTACATGGTGACCTCACAGCCCACACAAATCCTAGTAAAGCCTTGTACTTTTTGTAGTCATTTTGTCTCTCTGTCGTTGTTTTGTGTCTCTTTGTAGTCGTTTTGTCTCTCTGTAGTTGTTTTGTGTCTCTTTGTAGTCATTTTGTCTCTCTCTGTAGTTGTTTTGTGTCTCTTTGTAGACATTTTGTCTCTCTCTGTAGCTGTTTTGTGTCTCTTTGTCGCCATTTTGTGTCTATGTGGATGTTTTGCCACCTTTTAGTAGTAGTTTTGTGTCTTTGTCTAGTGGCTTTGTGTCTCTTTGTAGTCTTTTTGTGGTTGTCTTGCCCTTTTTTGTAGTTGTTGCAAGTCTCTTTGGGGTCTATTGGTTTCTTTGCAGCTGTTTTGCATCTTGCTCTTTGTAGTTACTTTGTGTCTCTTTGTGGTTGTTTTGTCCCTTTTTGTAGTCTTTTTGTATCTCTTTGTAGTTACTTTGTGTCTGTTTGTGGTTGTTTTGCCCCTTCTCATAGTCGTTGTAAGTCTCTTTGTGGTCCCCTTTGTGGTCCCTTTGTCCCATTGCAGCTGTTTTGTATCTCTCTGTAGTTGTATTTTGTCTCTTTTTTGGTCGTTTTATGTTCTATGTGGTTATTTTAGTCTCTTTGTTGTTATTTTGAGTCTCTTCCTGGCTGGTACATGTCTCTTGGAGGTGAAGGCCAGGGGGCCCAGCATACCCGTTCAATAATCCATCTGTGCCTGAAATGACCTGCTCGCTGTACATTATCTATTACATAATCAATTGGTAATTATAGCTGTACATGGTGGATTAAAAAGTACAATAAATCGCCCCGAAATGCACTGGAGTAGAAGTGTAAAGTAGCATAAATTGGAGAGACACTAATGTACTTTCCACCACTGATAATTATTAGAGTCAGGAGAGCTATTTAGTAACTGCTAATGACTTCTCAAATTGGACTAAGTCCAAACTGGTATTGTATTTTGGAGTATATCTAAAAAAAAATGTAACATTCATGAAGTATGTCCTTTCTTAGCTTTCATCGGAATTATTGATTTTGGCCTTTGAGGGCAGCGCCAGCCTTGAAAAGAAACACCCTCTTACAGGTGTTAGAGGGAGCTGCAGGCACCTGGCACTGCTCTTGCAAACGGCTTTTGTCCGCCTTTCTCTCTCTTTCGCTCACCTCACCTGGTCTCCACCAGCCTCGAGAGCAAGTCATGATGACCTTGAAAAAGCTCACAGTGGCACAGTGGTATCTGAAAGAATTCATCTCCGCGGCGTCTTTACGGTAGAACGATGATTCTGCAGAGCAGACGGACAGATCTAAACTAATCAGAAAAGGTCACTTTCGGCACCTTTTGTGTTCGCTATCTGACAGGAAATGCATCACAGCGCTCGGTCAAAGTTACACTTTGAGGCAAGACTCCAATTACTGCTGACATCGGCTTTATGGTTTCTTGAGCATGAAAAATTATGCTCCTCTCTAATACGGTAAGACGCGCGGATTAAAAAGGGATTGTGCATAACGCAGCAAAAAAACAAATCACAATTCAACATTTAAGCTGTTTCATGTAAATGGCGCAGGGCCTATACACGCTTCAAAATAGTTTGGGGAGCTAATTAGTGAAGTTCCAGGGACAAACACAAACAGTTTTTTTTGTATGTTTTCTCTCTTTACTGTCGGATTAATAACCAGTCATTAAGACGTGCTGCCTCGTCTACAGCTCCCTTTGTGCCCCACCTAACTTCCACTCTATCATATCTTTTTTTCTTTCTTATTGCTTCCCTCGCTGTTTGTTTGTCTCTCTTCTTCTCCCTGTTTCTCTGTAGCACACCCCCACCCCAGCGTCTGCTTCCTTTCATCCTGCTGTCGGTTGGGGGATTAAGTCTAAGTCACACAGGGTGCTCAGAGAAGAAAAAGCCGTAATATATTTACCATGGTCGAAGGACAAAGAGGATGGCGGCTGTTTCCACTACATATACTCTCTGCCTGACGCTGAGGTCTTATCGCAGCGACCTCATTATACACACGGGGCTGCACACACACACACACACACACACACACACACACAATTTTCTGTCCTTCCCCAGGCAGACATGGTTTGCTGCCAAAGCTAATTCAGTACGAGCACAAGTGGCTCCAGACGACGTGGTGTGATCGAATAAGTGTGATACAGAAATTTCCCGGGGCTTTACCCTGTCCTTCCCATCCCCATCTTATTCAATTCTGCCCTTCTACGACGTAACACCTGTTGTGAAAAAGGAAAGACAGACAAATGAGAGGACTGAAATCTCTGTGACATTGACTGAAGATAAATCTTTCGTCTTTTGCAATGATTCTTTTGGCCAGGGGTCAAAATTAGAATTAGAAAAAGGTCAGTTTCATTATGTAGCACCAGCTGAATAGAAAGGATCCAGATTTGAGAATAAATGACTACAGTAATGGATATATTGAACAATACACAAATTTAAAATTACGTAATAACATAACAACGTAACAATGTAACGTAAAACAAACGTAACCTAACAACATAACATAACAACCGTAACACTGTACTAGCATGAATAAATAACAACCGCCCTTAGCGGACTTCTTACATAGCGTTACATAACAAACGTAACAGCGCTACGTAACAACGCTAACGTAACAGCGCTATGTAACAACGTTAACGTAACAACGCTAACGTAACAAGCGTAAAGTCAACGTTAACTTTTGGTTTCACGAAGGAACACAAACAGCAGCCTCCTGGGTAAAAAGTCCTGTGTCTGCTTGACCCATCCACCACCCCTCCTTTACGCCCTTACTGGACTACCTGGCTCGATTTACTACTTGATTATACCACATGACTTTTATACCACGTAACTTTCGATATACTTCAATCGCTCGTTGTCCTACTTCACTTGCTCTGACCGAATGCAAAAACATCCACATTCGACGTATCTCTGGTTAGCAAAATGTACAATGCCTTTTTTCCTGGCCACTGGGCTGTTTAATTCTACGTCGAGCCAAATCGCAAATTTGTTCCCCTCTCGTTCTCTGTACTTCTTCCCTAACTACAGATAAGAACCCAGTATAAGTATTTCATTGGTACACCTTATGTACACAATATTTGCATAGTAATTTGCAGGCTGTAACCTTCAGTAACCTCATCTGACGAATGTCCCCATACTAAGACCATTAATTCACTATAACTGATCCACAGATGCCGCTCTAGATGGGTTTCTGTGCCAGCGCCTGGCACGGACATGGCCTCTCTTTGCAGATGTAACCTCATTCCCACAAAACCTGGAGCGGAGAGAGTGTCTAATGCCGAGATAAATCAGACCTTGGCTGGCAAATAATGTTACCAATGAGTACAAAGACAAAGTGAGACACAGAGTGCCAGAAGGGATTTTCTTATGCAGTGGATGTGTGTGTGTAGCTATGTGTGCCTTTAAATGCATTCGCTTGTTTCTATGCAAATTGACACTATACTGCAGTCAGCATTTACAAATCCTCACTGTATGTGAGCATATTTATTCTGCAACACGCACACACACACACACACACACAAACATAGACGCCTGCATTTCGTTCCTATCTATCAGGTGAACTTTCCCGGAACTGGGAATCCGTCGAGGATTTTGAAAATGTTTCATGTGGATTTTCTCCACTCACAGTGAATGTGTGGATTAAGCCATTTGAATGTAAAGCTTAGAAATCTCTAAATTCAGAGTTGTGAGCGGTTTTCCGTCACAGAGATTGTCTGTGCGTGTTGGCAGTTTTGCTTCCCTGTGCAGCACGTCACGTCGCAGCCCTGAGGTGGACTAAAGTGCTGCGAGCTCAGACCGCGAGGAGGCCGACAGAAAACGAGAGAATGAAGCTTTACTGCTGTGACCTCCAAAAAAAATTTGTTGCAAGAGGCGAGCACTTGTTTGCAGTCTCTCTACTAGGGCCCGATCTGTTGAATGTGCTGAATGCGGTTTATTTGTATTCGGGAACTGTTTCAAACTTAAATTCATTGGAGCCATTAGTGTCGCCCTACAGGAAAATGGACCGATACAAACGCAAAGAGCTCCCTCTGAGGATACATTCTCTCTCTCTTACTACAAATCGGTCATTTCCAGTAATCATCCACAGAGCCTTACTAAAAGGTCTGGTGTCTGGGGCTTTGTGTGCATTTGTGGTGGAGAGAGACAGAGATAAAAGAGGACAGAAAGAGGGAAAACGGATGGATGAATGGAGGGATGGATGGATGGATGGATGATGGATGGATAGATGAATGAATGGATGGAGGCATGGATGAATGAATGGATGGAGGCATGGATGGATGAATGGATGGATGGATGAATGGATGGATGGATTGATGAATGGATGGAGGCATGGATGGAGGCATGGATGGATGGATGGATGGAGGCATGGATGGAGGCATGGATGGATGGATGGATGAATAGAGGGATGGATGGATGGATGGAGGCATGGATGGATGTATGGATGGAGGCATGGATGGATGGATGGAGGCATGGATGGGTGGATGGATTAATTGATGAATTGATGAATTGATGGATGGATGGATAGATGGATGGATGGATGGATGGAATTGATGAATGGATGGATGGATAGATGGATGGATGGATGGATTAATTAATGAATGAATTCATTAATAAATTAATGAATTCATTAATGGATGAATGGATGAATGGATGAATGGATGGATTGATGGATTGATGGATAGATAGATAGAGGGCCATGGCATGTGGTGTGTGACGGCCCCTCGGTCACTCTGCCTCTTTTTAAATCACCCAGCTGGCCTCTGCCCGCTGAAGCAGGACCGAACCTTTTCACGCTTCAGCCCACAGCGCCGGCCCCAGCGCTGTTAACCCTTCGCTTACCGCACACTCACTTGACCACCAACACACAGTCAGTATCTGACCTTCTACCTGCAGCACATGGCTCAAATAACATCAGTGGGATTTCAAACCTCTGACACGTAGTGTGCTTTCCTCAGCTAAGGCGTGACCGCACTCTGCTCATATACGTAATGCATCAGTTTATGTTCTTAATAATGCTAAAAGAGCTTGTTACAGCAGCCGTTATATTGAAAGCTCTATATAACTGTGTGACAAGACTAATTATCCGAATGGTAGCCGCTGTCCGTGTTCGTCCTGCAGTATGATCAAGGCTTTAGTTGATCTTTGTTTAACATGCTAACTTTGCTAATTAGCACAAATATAAAATACAGCTGAGGTTTAAGGGAACGTCACTAGGTTTGCTGGTATTTGGTCATAAACCAAAAGTATTGGAAAATACAAAAAAATATAAACCTGGTGAACAGAACTAGATGAATAACAATAGGATCACAAAATGTATTACACTTTATCCTCAAGGGAACCAAATTTCCAATCCATCCAAGAGTTGTTGAGATATTTCCGTCTGGTCCAAAGTGCTGGAGGGACTTAAATTACCACCCATGAAGCCGTGCTGCTAGTGTGGCTAAACACACTCAAAACAACAACACAAAGCCGATCACAGATGTGCCAGATCACAGCCTACCTGCTGATACTGAACACATGTTCCAGTGCAGTTATGTCCCCTGGGGTCTTTGGCCCAGTTACGAGCACACGTCATGTCCATCCTGCAGGCGTCAAACCTGTAAAGAAAGGTGGGTAAATTCTTTGAAATGGCAAAACATTCAACTTGAATTCTCTCATTTGAATATTTTCTCATGTTGTGTACCAAAAATCGAATCCCCCAGCTACACATAAAAAGCAGTTTATTGGACACTCAGTCTTAGCGTGGATGGCACAGTACGCTAAGACGGATAGTCATCTCGCTCTTGACAGCCTTATAGGTGATGGGGGACAGATGCTGATCTTGATTTAGATGTGTTTGGCAATGTGTTTGTCAGACTCACCAATCACGGCAGAAGCTGTGGCAGAGCGGCACGGCCTGGATGTAAGAGCGGCGGTGGGGGTGAGGCCAACGCGCGGCATCGGGGGAGCAGCGGTAAAAACACGACACGCGCTTCAGGAAGCCTTCGCACCTGAGGGGAGAGAGGGGAGCAGTTAGTACTAACATGATGACTAACATGATGACGGCTGTAATTAAACCTTGACACGACAGAGTAGTTGATATTGATATTGTTATGCTGTCTAATATCTCGTGTGGGTGTGTTTCTTCATTGGAACCGTTATACAATGGCATGTTGCATTGTTCGTTTCACAGAACGATGTAAAATCTCAAAGTCAATATTGCTATGGAGAAAAAGATTCACTGAAGCTACTCAAACCTGCAATAACTCATTTTTGGCCTCTTTGAGGCAATGGAATCTGTAACTATATAAAACATACACATTGCCTATTTACACATAGCAGATAGACAGCATCATTAGAATTTATTTGCCGTCGTTTTTCCGCCGGAATTATCGACTTATCGTACTATATATGGAGATGATCTCGTTAATTTTTACGTTCCTATTGTACGATGTATGGACATGACTTCAATCATTTTTACAATATCAACTCATTTACAATATATGGACTTTACATTGATCATTACATTGTGTGATATATGGACATGACCTTAATCATTTTTGCTGACCTCGATATTGCCCTGCATGCGTGTTTGTTAAACAATGAAAAAGTAGTTATCACGACAGGCCTACTGCAGATTGATTATTCTCTGTAAGTTCGTCATTACGAGCGACACATACAAGTAGCAGAGCGATCCATTGTTATTATAAAAAATATTGTTTACTGCTTTCAGGTTAAATTCAAGGTGAGTCCGGATCAGAGGGGTATGTTCTGGGTGAGACTTACTCAGAGCTCAGGGGCCCGCACTTGTCCCAGGGCTTGTTCTTGTTGACATCAGAGGGCACATGGGAGATATCCTGGATGTCTTCTTCTGTGCAGCAGCTATCTGTGGGCAGCAAGGACAGGAAAACATTTGCAGCCAGCTGTCAGTCAAGAGATTCACTTCGGCGTTTCCATCACAGGTTGTCTTTCACACCGTTTAAACACGCAGCGTCTCAAGACAAACGGCGGTCACTCACTGTCAGCGTACAGCCCGCACTCCCTCAGGTGCGGCTCCGGGCCGGGCGCGGCCTTATGCTTGCCGTCTTGGAGACACACGCCCTCCGAGCGGGTCCCGCCAATCAGCGCCGCCGCCAAATACGCGCAAACCAATAGCAGAGGACGAGAGGTGACACCCATCTCTGCAGCCGCAAACAGGTCTGGGGAAGGAGTTCAGCACGTTGGACAGCGGCAGACAAAAGACAACACATTGGCACCTGAATCTCAAGCAATCAACAGCAATGCACGCATAATTTAGCGTGAAATAGGCTAATATAATGCATGTAAATTACGTCTAGAGAATAAATTATTCTTGATGATACCTGCAAAATTAAATACGTTGGGTGTAAAATCCTTAATCGCAGGTATTCTCATGGCTCCATAGTTTCAATCTTCGTGGCATATGTGTGTGTGACTTAGACGTGCAGCGCGGGCTGTTAAGCGCCGCGCGGGCTCCGCATGTGGTGACCTAGTAGACAGGTTGAGCCTAATTAGGTGAGACAGAGGCACCGTGCTGAGATGAGATGACATGCGTAGTTCTTTAATCTGACAATTAAGAGGCTGGCCAATGTGTAGCCCATGACACGAATTAGACAAAGCTGTTAGACATGGCCGCATGGCCCTGGTTTTTAAGATATGCAGTAAACAAAATGTTATCAAAAATAAATAAGAAATCGGCAGAAAATGTGGGAAACTGGCGCATTAGTTTACTCTCACCTTCCAGTTTTAACCATATAGACTATAGCCTACTCACGTGTTTAAAAAAAACACAAAATAATTCGTTTTTCCACAATATTACCATCTTTGGTGTTGTATTAAATGTGAAGCAGCTGACCTCATCTTGACAATAAAATTAAAAGAATAAACAATTTATCACCAAAAAGGTATGAGTAGCTCTGCACAGAACATATTAAAAGTAAAGCTCAGACAGCAATATATAATTGACAACATGGAACATCTTTACAAAAGCTGCAACTTTAAATCACGCAGTTGGGGGGAAACACAATATCCAGTGTCCCCTATGAAGTGTGGTGGTGCTCATTAGTGAGTTTACATTGACCTCTAGGCACTTTGTGCTATTTTTTGTTTCATCTGCTGAAGCAGAGCATATTCTTAATTTAATGCACGTAATGTTGCTGCGATATCGATCCGTCTCATTTTTACTCTAAGCTTCATTTAACGCAGCTTCGGATGCTTTCATTTTTTTTACCTGTCGGTGGGTTGAAGGATGCTCCGTCCGGATTAGTTCCTCCTGTTTTTATGCTTCTCTGTCGGTGAGTGTTTTCTCCGCGTCTCTCCGATGTGTTGCTGTGAATCCAGCGCCTGTACGCGGTACTCTGGTCTCCTCCTCCTTTCTCTCTCTCTCTCTCTCTCTCTCTCTCTCTCTCTCTCTCTCTCTCTCTCTCTAGCTTCTAGCTCTCCAGCTCTGTGCTGGCTGTGATCTCTGCTTCCTGGGGGCCGCTGCTCGCCACTTTGTCACCGGTTTATATGAAGGACATTTCAGTCCCTTGCACCAGGCTCACCCCCTCCCTCTGTCCCATGCTGGGAAGTCCTCTCTCTCTCTCTCTCTCTCTTTCTTTCTTTCCCCTCCCCCCTCCCTCTCTTGCCTCACACACAGAGAAAAGACTCCCTCCTTCTTAATCTCCCAATGAGATGTTTACCAAATCCTCCTTGTTGACAGCCTTTCTTCCATCAGAGTTAGTCCAAGCAATGTTGGAGATGGAAATACCAAAGGACAAACAACAACAAAAACCAGACCCGATACCCTCTCTTATAGCACAAGTGATGGGTTGCCCTTGATGTTGAGAGGATCATTCATAGGCGGTGCTGAGTCACACCTGCCCCCCCCCCCCCCCCAGCCCTTTCTGTATCCACACACCCACTGAGGTCAGGGCTTTTGCCAGATGACAGGGTTAGAGGAGGGTATTGCTGAGATTGAATACTGCATGATATGCTGAGGACGGGGAACGCACATCTCTGCAGAACAAAACACTCACGGCAAAGCTGCTGCGCGTTTGCAAAACTCATAAAGACAGAGTTTAGTTCAGCCTGCTTTTTGTGAATGCAAACCTTTTTTTCTTTTTGCCCAATGGTGACCTTGCCAGCATTGCTACCAAAAGGTGTAATCCCTTAACAGCATGTTGGTAATTATTTGCATTTGGTGGAAAACGTTTGTTCAATGGCCGTGCTGAAGTAGGCCATGCGGTCTGAAGGGTGTCGTATGGAAACATGAGTGTGACCAGCCAGTGTGTTTTTCCACCATGCGTGTACTATAGCTCCTGGCTTTTAATCTCACCTCCCATTGGACCCGGTGTACCAGCCTAATCCCTGGCTGGGTGCATCTCTCTCTCTCTCTCTCTCTCTCTCTCTCTCTCTCTCTCTCTCTCTCTCCCTCCCTCCCTCCCTGAGTGACCTCCCAAAGCGTTTGGCCACAGAATGGCAGATGGAGAGTGTCTTGTGGCCTAGATACATCCACCTAAAGCCAAGGCTGTGAAATTGGTGGCATGTCTTCGACATGATTGGTTTTGGCAACAAAACCATGCAGGGACAGGAAGGCACCGGACAGATTGGCCATCGCATAAACACCCAGATTGAGTGCAGATTAAATAGTCTCAGTGGAAACTCAACTGGGCTTCAGTATTATTCAATACTGAATAGTTCAAGGAGGAAATGAAATGAAAGCCCGCTCAGGCCATGTTGTCCCCCAGACTGTTTCATAACTGTTGAGGGTCGTCACCGCAGAGCACTTTATTTCTGGGGGGTGAGGGCAGAGGAGCGAGAGGCAGAAAAACAGCTCTCCATCTGGTAATTAGAGGCGGAATAACGATATCCTTTGTGTAAGAGCTATTCGGGAAACAGAGAGAGAGAGGACAAAGCAGGCCATCGCTACTCTCTGTGTACCCTTGTTGTCGTTCTCATTTAACAGGGTTGGGTCACTGCCTGCGCTTGGGCCTTAGGCTGGCCCTCAGCTGGCAAACAGTGTCACCCATCCTTGTCAACTCAATAACTGACAGACATTCATTTACTCCAGTTTGAGTCTTTGTGTTTTTGTTCCAGTGACCTGTTTCTCCGGGGTGGCAGACGCTTAAACTATCCACATGAAGTTTGGTAATAAAAGGTAATAAGTGGGGAATCTGTCACAATCAGCTTCAGGTTTTTGTTGAAATCACTTGAACTTAAACAGATACCAGTACTTCTTCTTTATAGTCACCATCATGTCATACGATTGTATTAATACTGTATACATTTAACCAGAGAGGCAGAAACATTGAACATTGATTTGATCACGGATGATGGAATCTTTTGCCTGCACACACCCGTGGTGCGTCACTGGCCCTTTGATTTTAGCTTTGATATAGATTTTTCCGACAAACGCCCACTACACCCTGTTTTTGTTTTGTTTACTTTCTGTCTGCAAGAATTAAGTCGACCTGTTCAGACAATACTGAGCTTATATATTGGACAACTGTCTACACCTCCAACCCTCCATGAGAAAAACTATTTTCAGCACTTTATGTTGTTTCTTTCTGTAGCATTTAAAAGACACTCCTGGTTCCAGAAATACATTTATAATCTCATAAACAATGTCGAAGCACTTTTATTGTTTATCGAAACTCATCAGTAGTAAACATAACTTCTAACAGATAAACAACTAACTTAGTTAGCTAAAAGTAACAAATAAACAGTTAGTTAGCTAAAAGTAACGAATAAACAGTTGAAGTTTGCTAAAAGTAACAAATAAACAGTTAGTTAGCTAAAAGTAACGAATAAACAGTTAGTTAGCTAAAAGTAACGAATAAACAGTTAGTTTGCTAAAAGTAACGAATAAACAGTTGAAGTTTGCTAAAAGTAACAGATACATAGTTGAAATAGTTGACTAAAAGTAACAGATAAACAGTTAGTTATAGCTAAAAGTAACAGATAAAAGTAATGGATAAACAATAGGGTATAACAAATAATTATCTAAAAGTATTGACTAAAAGGTTGAACCTTCCAGCTTCTGTCTCTTCAAGTAAGTTAGTTGTATTGAATTTGAACTTGGAACATGACAGATGGCGCTGCAGGAGATGGGGACCACTGGTGTATTGCATGAACATATTGCAGAGAGTCAGAGAGACTTCAGGATGTTCTTCTATTTCCTCATCATGAGTAAGCCCAATTCAGAGGATGTCAGAGATAATGACATTAGCCTTTAGGCCTGCATGGAAACTCCTTAAGCTCAATGCTATCTGGTCATTTGGAAAATCATCCTGCATCTTATCTCAGCCAGCTGTACTTTATATTAGGCTACTTTGTAAGGAACCAATACTGCTAGTGTCGAAGCGTCCCTCAAAGGAAGGTCAGATTCATTGACCTTTCAGTTGATAGAAATGTCACTGGTAAAATACCAAATTGTTGTTGTTGCTAATTAGGGTTTTTGCGAAGAAGACTTGTTTCAAATGTCACCAACAGTCTGAGGTTTGCAGATGGAACAATAAGGAGCAATGACTTATGTGATTTATGTGTTTCTATTACAAAAATCATTAAGTTAGCTAGTGTACACTATGTCTACCTGTGGACTACTCTTCCCCTTTAAACCCTTATTTTGTATCTTAATCTTGTGACCTTTTTGTCCAGGTGTGAGATGACAGCAAATCATTAAAAATCAGAAATCTGCACCCTAGAATATATTTCACCATTTATTCAAAAACAGTGTTTCAAGCCAACACAACATGGATCATTTTTCTTTACAATCAGCTGACAGACATTTAGAATATAGACATCTACAATCCACTGTCACGCAGTCACACAGGCATTTTAAAGAAAAAAATATCCAAGGACATAGACAAATATTCAATATTTTAGTTGTTAGTCATATATCACATATCAGTCACACATCTTTATTAATGTCCAGTCTCTCTAATGCATTGGATTGTGGTCAATATTGTCATTGCACATCTTTTTGAGATAGAGGACACATCCAATCTCCAGTGGTCCTGTGGTTTGTTGTTGGAAACCAAAGAATTAGTGAGGAGGTCCCAGTTCTCCACCCTGTGGTGACATGGCACCACTGCATACAAAGCATTTGTGCCCATTCATTATTTAACATCTACGGCCAGGTCTCCTATTTCATGTTGGACACTTACTCACAACCAGATTATATTGATTTCCTGGTAAAAAAAAAAATGAGTCAGTTGTTGACTTGACCTTCTTCACATCCATCGCAGCATAAAGTTCAGGTGAGTTGAAGTGACCCAGTTGAGTTCATTTCATTGTTCATTTCAGCTCTTTTTGCCATTCGTGCCACTGTTGGAGAGAAGAGGTTCAGGTCTCAGATGAGGCCGCTGTTGCTAATTGCCGTTTGGTCTCAATCTTCGTTCCTGGATGTTTTTCCCAAAGTTCATGGTCAGGGTAGCGACAGCATAAGTGGACAAGACCATGATGGTGCTGCCCACAAACTGCGACGAGGCTCCCCGCCTCATCGCAAACCTCCAGCCTCGCCTCTGTAAGTGAGCATCTGCTGCCTCCACTGTCTTAACGGTGGGCTCCATGGATGCTGCTCGGACGGACCGCTCCTTTAACTCCTGGAAGCGTTGATGAATTAAAAAGATCAGCGCTCCCGTCTGCCTCTCGGGATGTTCGGCGTCCTTCTTTGCCGAATCTCAGGACACCCGGTTGCCTTCTCCCCACATGCTTCTTTATCTACTCGGCCTTGTTTGCACACGTCAAATCCTCAGACTCAGCTGGGTGCCAGAGTGCGTCAACAACCCCTGTGGGAGATTGACAGGGTTAACAAGGACTCCTGCCGGCAGTGCAAACTGTCCAGACAGTGTTCAATAATAGAACGAACAGAAGCCATTCAGCCCGACCTTCCTCGTATTTTAGGACCAAGGTCAGCACCAAGCAGGGAATAAAACCCTGAATACAGTCTATCCTTTAAGAGCCTATCACCCCCTAATCCTGCCACCCATCTGACAGGCAGGCTATTAAAGCTACAGAATGAACCCTGTTGTGTAATGGCACTTTTTAAGTTGTGATATATGCTGTTGTAAAGTTTTGATTACCTCAAGCCTGACTGAGCCATCGGACTCTGTTGAAGTATGTTAGCGTGCACTTCTGTTTATAGAAGTTAATTACATTTGTTATTGTTTAGCTTAGTTTCGAACAGAATGAATAATTATCCCCCAAAAAGTCGGATGACTTTATGTTATCTTTTTTTTAAACTCGCTAAACTAATCGTTTGAGATGTTAATAATTGTAAAGATTGTTGAAGATTGTAATTCTGCTTCCCAAGTACTCAAAACACTATGCGGACTACATTTTCTGATTATAAATACCAAACCGGAAAAACAAACTTTTGTTCATATTTGTTATTGTGTGTTGGGACATTTTAAGATGTGTTCAATGAAATGACTTGTTAGTCACTTATCAGGTAAATTGAGGGTGACACTGTTTACAGTGGTAATGATGGTTCCCCCTAATTTAAGGACAATACTAGTTGCACCTTCTGGCTAAAGTATGTGTCCAGATTGAAGAGAACAGGAAATACTCCGATTTCTCGTGTTTGAATACAAGTCAGCAATGGTTTGTACAGAAGACAATCATTCATTTTGATGGACCTTTAGTTGATTTTTTCATTTATTAATCTTATTATATGAAAACAAAAGAATGTGAATGCTCCATGTAAAAAAAAACATTTGATTAATGTATTATTTTGGGTTTTAGACATGGCTCTTGTCCAAGAAAATGGATGATGTGAAATTAAAAAGATATCTTTTGTTTACCCTCGTGCAGAACAAAATATGGACATCCTATCCGTCGCAAGAGAGTCACATTTACCTTTAGGGAACATATCAACATAGTTGGTGAAGGCTTAACTGTTGGTTCATGCGTATGTGAAAAATATGTAGATGAAATTCAGTTTGTGGGGGAAAAAAACCCGACTTCAAAGCAGCTGCTTCTGTACATTGTTGTCTTCCTCATCTTCTCTCTCATATCCAGATTATTACTCTCTGGGATGCAGCCAGTTGTTTATCGTTTCTCATTTCCTCTGCTCACATAAGAAGGAAATCACTAGCTAGAAAAATGAAACACTACACATAAAGGAAGAGTCTCTGAGTCACGACCAGACTGAATTTTGACATTGAGGAGGGGATAAAGGGCCGCACACAAGAGAGCAAGCTTAACGCTTGAGCCGTGTGTGGGTGCACCTTTAGGAAGATATATTTCATGACAGGCGCCCAGACAGATTCATGTTTGTATTACAAGCTCGGGCTCCGCGGCTGTAGATGGATGGTGGAAGACTGTCCCGACAAGCAGCTGTGTTTGTCCCATTACTCAGACAAACTTTACTCTGTCCGCAACACCCCTGTTCTCAGGTCTGTCTGCAGCATCTAGTCGCTCCAGGTCATGCTTTTTTTTGAAATATTAATAATCTAAACTTTCACATTCATATCACTTGGTTGTTTGCTTGGTTGGTTTTAAAGAATCAAATGTAACAAACCACACGAGCATTCTGTCCACATGTATGAGGTCAGTGACGGTTGCATCGGTCTGGGCACAAAGCTGCAGCCGTGTGCTACTTTTTGGATTTGTTGTGTACTCTTGCGTCATCGGAATAGGCTTAGCCGTGTGTGTGTGTGTGTGTGTGTGTGTGTGTGTAGGTATTTCAATGAATAATTTGAGGGACTAAAAACCCTGGCTGTGAATTTGCCTATGCTGCTTTGAAGCTACAACCAATTACAATTCATATCAAACACAAAAACAAACACATGTATCAAAAAAATATGCTTTGACTTCAATCAATTCATCAACGCGCGCTCTAAAAGCCTGTTACTCCGTTAATATCTGCCTTGCTTACTGCTATCTCTTTGTCTACTGTTCTTTCTCCCTCTTGCTTTAATAATATACATAAAACAACAAAGTTTGTTTCTTCCTCCTCCTTTCTTCTCTCCCCGGTTTATCTTTCCGTTCCTCCGCAGATCAACTGCTAACGCACAAAGGAAACAGCTCAAGCTCTCTCAGCATCAGTGTTGTTTACATTGCCCTAAACCAAGAAGACCCACTCTAAAAAGACTTACCAGAGGGAGGCTGCGCAGCCTATTCATTCCTGAAAGTCTTTGAACTGTAACATCCTTGAAAAAATACTTTTACATCAGCATAGTAATTATCTAGTTACCAATGGCCCTCGTGAGATATTCCAGTTTGGATTGAGTCAGAATCATACTCGTATACTATCTAAAACTTTATCAGGGGCTCCACACAGGTTTCATATTACTGCCTGTAATATTTCATCTCCACATGCGTTCGCCAGGCCTTATTATCTACATTAACAGTGTTTATCTATCATAATTATGACGGACGATACTCAACTTTACGTGTCACTTCTTCCATTCTAGTTAACGAATTGATTCAATGCGTTTACCAGATTTATGACTGCATGTCTAAGAATTCAATTCAACCCAATACGGCCAAAACCGAAGTAATTGTATTTGGTACTTCCACAACATACGTATGCAAAAAATTATTGCTCAAACTGTCCATTAAAACCCGATATCAGTCAGGCATCTTGGCAATAATTATAAACTCTGACCACATCAACGCTGTCAACCCTTTTATCGTCTTGAGGATATAACAATAAGAGACCTTGTTTCCATCGCTGGCCGACACTCTTTGTCTTGCTTATATCAGTATTGCCTCCACATTTGTATAAATCCTCATACTTTCTTGTTATTTATTCTTTTAAAGTAAAAAAAAAAGTGTTTTTAAAGCACTAAAACTGCCACGTGCATGAATAGTGCTATAGAAATACATTTGCCAGCTCTGCCTAATAGACCAGGGCCTATTCCCATTGCACTTTTCAGATATTATTTCGTCTTTACATGTCTGGATGTGCTGACCTTGTGTGCATGTGTGTGTGTGTGTGTGTGTGTGTCTGTTGATGGACACCATGTTCATTTGTGTGTTTTCGCTAGAGTGAACGGAGCAATCCTCTTATGGTGTCCATTTGTCAGGAGCAGCAGTGTGTGATGCGGTGCTGAGGAGGGTTTAGGGATGTCCTGCTGGGCCGGGTCCTTGAGCTGCCAGCATGGGAGAGGAGCCTCTCGATTGACAATCAGGCGCGGCGGTCACCATGGATTACCCACAATGCCTGCTGCTGCTGTCTCGCCTTCTAATCGGTGACGTCAGTCCGTGGGTGTGTGTGCAATTAAAGATGGAAACATTTTGATACACTGCTGATCTACATGTAAACTGTGTTTTCTAAGAAAGGCAGACAACAGAAAAATCCATCTTCTATTTGCTATTTGCCACAACGGACATCTTGACTTAATCTGCATTAATCTGGGTGTGTTTAAATCTGATCTCTGATCGTTTTACAGAGTAAGTGGCTGCAGATTAAGTCCAGTGCTCACTCTAATTGATCTCACGCGGGGAGAAACGTGTACTTTTGAATGAGTGTGAAAATAGACCAAACACATGCTCCAACATGCTCTTAGCATCATGACTTACTCGAGGAGCTTTTCCCACGGAGTCATCAAGCATGAATGAAGTCAACAAGGAAAAATATAATTTTCATAGATTTGTAATTCCACGTTATTGTCTCATACAGTTAGGAGACTGACTTTGTTTAACCTGCCAGGTGGATGATTCATTTTCATATTTCAGAATAAGTCATTATTACACATTTAAATGTATCCTCCCTTTGCAGGTGCACAAAGCGAAGTGCAGCACTATGCAGGGTCATGCAATGTCTCTGCTGCACTGCCATCTTTCACCACAAGGAGGCGTAGTGGTGATGTATTACAGGCGAAAGGAGAAGTTAACTTCAGGAAATCATGTGTTTTTTTAAATATTGTAAGGCAGAAAAATACAAACTGTGCAGGCGATACAAAAAGCCAAAAGGGGCTTAAAATAATTTCACCTAATCCACCATAATAGCCATAATAGTGACACACACACACACACACTCATTGTTTTAAATTGTTCCTTCCAAGACAACAGGTGCCCTGTTTGCTCCCGCTGTGTCTGTTTCCTGGTAATGGTGATCCTCTAGAGGTCTCTCTCAACACAGACAGTGTGTGTGTGTGTGTTTCAGTGTGTTTACATGTACACACACGCACACACACAAATTCACACTAGGAAAAGAGGTTTGTTTGTGCTGTGTGTTTGGCTTGGAGTGGATGACTCAGTTGGTGTTCTTGACGCCGTAAAATAATCGGAACAGAAGCTTTAACGAGCCTTTGGATATTTTCTCTTTCACACTCCAATTTACAGGATTTATAGTCTGTGACCATCGAGCCCCAATGAGCCGACGGAGGCTTGAAAAGGGCAAAACCATTGATGTTGAACTTGGTGCTTGAGGATCGTACCTGTTTATAACAGTGCCCATTAACCTTGATGGGTCGTTGCTGTTCAGAGTCCCACATTGACCCATTTTTTGTCTTTTTTAGGGAGGGACAGGGGATCTTTAGGGGGAGATAAAAGTATATTCCACATAGAAGTGCACAATGTCCTCTGAAAGGTGGGAACCTTAAGATTGATCTGAGATGCAGCTCAAGTGTGTCAAGTTTTTTCTCGTGGGACTCATGGGTACCAATAGAACCATTGGTCCTCTAGTTTCATACGATACCAAAATCTTTACTCTACCTGCTCAGTTAAAGACGCGCCATCTATACTCTCCTCAAAAAATGAATAGTGTCTAATATGTTTCTTACACAAAAAAGTTGTGTGCACACTCGCGGTTTCAGGTTTCCACATCATCACACACGTGTAAGTTTCATGGCGGACCTCGATTGGTTTCTATAGATGTGATAAATTCTTTAGCCTTCAAAATGATTTGATGGAGGAGGAAAGTCTTTTAACGATAATGATGTTAAACCGATGTTAAATTAATGCTACATTTGAGATTCAGAGCATTAATTATATGGATGCAAATAACTATTTGCTATGTGAAGATATAGTGGAGTAATGTCTACCTGAGCAGAGAGTGAAGTCACTCTGTGTGTGTTGTAATCCGAGCTTCTCTGTGCTTTGTTTGCATAGAAGCGCTGCTGTCGTACGGTGGTTGCCGCCGTTAATGTCGTCCTGACCGACGGCGTCATCGCCGACGAGTAGCGCACACAAATTGATATGAGCATTTTTAACAAACAGTTTAGTGAGTAAACCTTCACCAACAGTTACTGTAATAGAGATATTTGCTTAACCCTGCAAACTACTGACCACTGATTATAGAAAATCAAAACATCTTCACAGTCACAGCAAAAAGCTAAATTCAGTTTGACATTAAAATCCCTCCTTGTAGAAGAAGTAAGAAAAGTTAAGACTGATTAAACAGTGATTCATCTGACAGAACCTTTCTCTTTTGTATACGGCTCCCGCAATAATATGAGTGCCCCCCAGTGCATCAACCAGATTATTTTATGGATTTCCTTTTACATAATCATACTTTTTTGCTGATGCTCGGTACACTGAAGATCGGCAGCTGTACAGTTGTTTTTCAGTGATCTGGAAAGCATCACTGCTCCTATTCTGTGTGTGTGTGTGTGTGTGTGTGTGTGTGTGTGTGTGTGTGTGTGTGTGGAACTTACACCAGCACCATGTGTGCTATTTAATTAAGCAGAGTCATGAGACCATAAACATTCTGTCATCCGAACATCTAAAAAAAACAACAAATCTAAATGATCATCATTTCTGAGTGAGACAGTTGAGGCTTTCAGATGACGGCAGGGGAGAGACCTCTGTCCTATCGCGTGTCTTCTGGACAGTCGGACAGTGATGTGAGTGCGCGGGTGTTTCAGTTGAATAACGGGACATGAACGGGAAATGGATGTCAAAGTGTGTCTGAGCACTAATCTTTATCTTTAGGAGGCATGTTGTCGTTGAAAAACGAGCGGGAGAAAGGATGATATTTAATTGGCACAGTGGACATCTTCGATTCCATAACTTCATAATCCTGAACCGCTTTTGTCACATTTTAAAGAGAAAATGAACACCTCCAGAACACCTTGCCTTCAGTTGACCCTTCTGACCTTCAGTTTTGTACGTATGTTCTCAAGGACCCCGTGACATCAGTGTTGCACAGAGCACACTTTGGACCACTCTCAGAGGGGAAACAGACTTGAAACCACCAACCAGACAGGGCGGTAACACATTGCTGTTCAGCTTGGTTTAATATTATTGTTTGACTTGATATGATTAACTCGTTAGCAAACAGTTGCCTATTCACATAACCAGCACAAACACAGGGACATCAGCATGCATTTGGAGTTGTGTCTCTGGCCACTTGGTGAATGTAAATCCAATATTGTCTCTCATGTACCGTTGTTTTTGGTTTCCAAGAACTCCTGAGGCAATGGCACAAACATATTAGTAGATGGTACAGGCGGGAGGCCGTGTAGAGAGTGAGCCTTCCAAACATACAGGCCTTAGTTATAGAACTCACATTACTTGTGCCATTTGCTATATATTCCTTGGAAAAGGCTTCTTCTTTTTTTTCGGGTGACATAGTCAGTAGTTGCAACAAATTGATATGATTATACGATAAAAAAACAAATATACTGTTAAAAACGTTTCAATTAAATTAATAATTCCTTATTGTCTTTGGTATTTTTGTCATTTACAGATATGCAATGATGCTTGATGGGTAATAAAGCTCCGTAAAACCAAAAGAATTAGCTAAAAAACATTGCAAACCCCCATAGATGTTAAAGCTGCAACTGCAGCAAGAGATGACATCGCTTATAGCCGCTTTAAAGACAGATATGAGCAATTATTTTTAATATATAACTACGGAGGGTAGTTAGGGTTGTTTGTCCTTGAGTTTGTTCCAAACAAAAACTGAGCAGCTGTTACTCTCCAAACTCAAAGGGATTAAAAAAACTGATTACGTAAGAGGATGTGAAAGCAGCATCGGGCCTGTGTTCAGCAGCCGCTGAGCACCATGCAGTTCATTCTGCAGCGACTATAATGACCACATTATAAAACTCAATGAAGTGTGGCTCCCCGGCCAGCCTTCCCACCTGCGCTGGGCTTTTTCCAGTGAGCTGCAGCTTAGCCGGTGCCGGAGCAGAAATCAATAGCCTCTCCTGCCTGCTACATGGCCCCCCGGCTCCACTGCGGCACAAGCGACGCTCCAGACTTTGACAGCGGAGAGGAGCGCGAAGGCAAATGCGGCTTTGTGTATGTGAGAGGGAGTCGACAGCGCTGCAGGAGTTTTTTCTGTTTGTCAGGGTTTTACTGAGCTACAGAACAAAGTACTGCCATCAGCACTGAGGCGATCTGGCTTTCCGACTGCCAGCCAGACGGCCCTGACAGCTCCATTTGATATAACAAATAACTGCCTGCTTGCTGGGGCTTTTTATTTCCTGACAAGATTTGTGCGTCTCTAAACATATTCTGCCACAGCAAGGGGAACGGGTTTTTTCTGAATTCACTGTTTTAGACACTTGCGGTTTCTAGTTCTGTTTGTTACGTCAGCCACAATCAATATATGTGTTGTCTTTCAAACCTTTATCCACAATGAATGAAAATGATGGGCTAATTTGTTTCACCTCGATGCGTGTCCGTTTGTCCCTTGATTCTGCTGCTGCTGTTGGTGGTGCTAGAGGACAAGTAAGGATCATCAAAGTCAGACGGGTTCATCCTCTGAGGACCATGAATGTCGCTACAAAATTGCATGGCAATCCACCCAATAGTAGTTAAGAAATTGAAGTCTGGACCAAAGTGGCCGGCTGACTAAACAGACATTTGTAGTTGGTTCACCTGAGGTAAAGGTTCGAACAAAATGAAGCTAAAAAGGACACTTTGTTTGTCAGTGAAGCTAACAATTCTTTGCAGAGAGCCTTTTCCTTACAAAGCAAAATTGTTTGCCAGTCATTTTGGACCAACAGCATCCCTGCAGCCTTCCTGCAGCCTTCCTGCCGTCTTCCTGCCGTCTTCCTGCCCATTTCCTTTCGGAATCGGTCAGTGTGGGCCGGGTTTGGACACTCTGTTGCAGATCTCTCGCTGTGTCTGGCACTGACGAGGTCGTGACTGTGTGGGCAGCCTGGAACATATGTTACATAAAAAACGGTGTAAAAGTCCTAATCCCCAGCAAGACATTATACAATGACTTTGCCAAAGGGCCAACTGCCCTGTCAATCACGAAATGTCGTGGGTGGAAACATCGTGTTGCGGCCTTCTTCTTTGTTTTTTCTGGCCTCAGGTTTTTGTTTTGTCTGTTTCCTTGTCGATATGTGTTTCCCTTCACGTTAACTTGACCCCAGTTTAGCATAGGAGACCTGTACAACACAGTGTCAGCGCTACCCACAGCGGGGTGAAGTGAAGTGGTTTTGGACAGTTTTACACATTGTTTTTTGTAGGTATGAAACACAAATATACCATCTTAATTTTAGCTTTAGACGTGCTGGTAGGCAGATTGTGTTACCTTTGGACAGAGCCATGCTAAGCTAAGCTAACCACCTGCTGGTTGTAGCATCATAGGCCTATTTACTGAATGCATTCACATAGTTAGCTTATTGTGGAAAGAAATCGTCATTAGTCATTTATTCAAGCTAATCTGTTTGACACGAAGCTTCCTAAATAATGTAAGTTATAGGCTACACTTTAAGGAAAAGGTTCCTGAATTAACCTACATCCATTTACTATAGCTAAGAATGGTGTTTTTGTCATCATGTTTCCTTTTGCTGATACATTCAACATCTGCATTGCATTGTAGAGCCACCAAGTGGCTTATAAGTAGCCTCAATGTTAGCATTAGCCGACGTTTAACCCTTAACACGACCCAAAAGGTGATTAAATGAGCACAAATGTTTACTGCAACGTGGGGCGACGCTGTCGGTTTACTGTGAACCCTGTGTCGCTGTCTGTGGTACTGAACGTGTCTCCAACCGGCCTCCGTACACCCACATTCACATCACCCACGCTGTCGTCTGAAAAGCTTTCGTGTTCCAAATGTGAGCTTGAACTACACCGCGCCACGTTCAGGATATAAAAGCAGCAACAACAAACAAAAAATGCCCTTAAACTGAGCCCATGTAGTGTGAGCTGTATCTGTACGCTCCTTAGTTCACGCGGAGACGGACACTCCTCCGCGCGAGCAGGAGGAGGAGGGGCGAGAGGGATTCCCAGGAAGGAAGGGTGGAGGGGGGTTACAAATATCGCGTTGCTGCTGTCGCCCCGTCCAGTCACCAGTATCAGAGGAAGTGAAGGTTGAGGAGCAACGGACGGGCGAAGGAAGCAAGCGGACGAAGAGTTCAAACTTGCGTGAGACGTGAAGCGAGGGGAGGAACGCACGCGCTGCCCTCGTTCCCCCGGTGACGCTAACGGGAGCAGACAGAGGCTCCTCCGCGGCGAATCAGCGGCAATGTCAGCCGGGCTGTAGAGGATGAAGCGCGTCTCGGAGCAGCGCCGCTCAACAACTGTACGGCGCAGTAGTGTGTAAAAGAAGGCATCGCCCCCACCCCGTCATTTTATTTTTTAAACCCGCGCTGAGCTTTTTGGAACACGCCGTCCTTTGTGGGTCGAATGTGGGGAGAGGCTCGCGTTTCTTCGGGAGGTTTTTGCGGAGCAACAGAAGAACTTGGGTCGGGCTCGTCCTACGCGTAGCTCACTTACACGTCTGTGTTCGCAGCGATTCGCTCGGGCCTCCGGTCGGCTGGGCGGTATCAAAGCAACAACAACAAAAAAATACACCTCTGGGCAAAATGTCAAGGATGCTCCGAGAGGGAGCGCAGACCGCAGAGACAGCAGCATGACTGGCAACCCCCGAGACGCAGGTTAGAAGTGGGGGCTGAGACAAACTGCTTTTTTTGTGTGTTTTTCCCAGAGACATTGTTTTGGGGTGAACCAGACGGAATGGGACTGCTTGACATGCGTGTGTTTTCCTGGGCTTCTTCGACGTGACACTGTGTGTGCGCCTCTTTGGCTCCGAGTGCGCCAGGACGGTGCTGCTGCTGCTGTGCGGTTCGGGTGTGAACCGGTGGATGCCGCAGCCCTGCCGGGTTGAAAAACATCTTAATAGTGAGGGAGGGGGGGTCAAGATATAGTTTTAGTGAGGGGAAACCCCCGCCGAACCTCGTTACGCCATGGATGACTCGGGGATAATCCGGCGCCGGAGGCTGCAGGTGAGCTGGTTCGTCATCGTCATCCTGTGATGTGTCATTTACTCTACTAAAAAATATTGTTTCCTATTGTTTCCAGCTGTAGGCCACACAACCAGACACCATGCCATCACACGGAGAGTCCACATGCTTATTTATGCATTTGTATATGACAAGTTACTGTGAGTTTATGGCTACAAATTACAATAGAAATCCAGGTAGAACCTATCAATGTACCTGCATGCCTCAGTGTATATCATGACAGTATTTCCATTTCATATATTGCAGTTGTTTTCATGATTAATTCATGATTTTCTTCACTATTCAGTTGCTTATTCGGTCTGTAAAACATCAGGTAATAGTGAAAAGGGACCAGAAATCCAGAGCCCATTTCATTTTCTGTAGATTGCTTATGATTAAATGAGCCATCTGTTTCAGCAACAATCGCAGTATTACAGTAGGAGAATACAGCAATCTGCAGTCTCATCACTAAGCAAAGCCCCAAAAACATGATGATATCCTTGCTCTGTGTCTCCCCTAATGGGGGTCACACAGTGCGTCTCAGGTGGTTGAGTGTATCATAACAAAGTGGTGACCCCATCGTTTTTTATAAATACAGGACATCCCATATGTTCTCGTAACAAAGCTCACTTCAGGATCATTTCTATTAGGTGGAGCTTACACACAGTCTCCTTCACCAAATGCTGGTAATGAGTCGTCACTCATGCATACAGATATGACGCGTGCAAACCACTGCGCTCATCCATTATGAAGCAGCCTGCTTAACCACGGGTCATACCCCCCCCCCCCCCCATATCTTTGTGTGATTCAGTCGAGTGAACTGAGCGGGGATGAGCAGCCTGCAGGCCAGGCGTATAGAGAGCAGCCCGCCCCGCAAGTGTATGTGCATTTACTTTCTGTATGTTGCTGAAAAAAGCTGCTCGGTGGGAAAATTGACCCCCATTATTGTGAAGAGATAGAGATAGATAGAGAGAGAGAGTGTGTGTAAAGGAATCAAGGGAGGATTAGTAGTGAGGTGAGCAGCTCACTGCTCTGCCGCCGTGATGTATGACAGGAGATGCGAGGGAATTAATCATCGTAGAGTCGGACTCGCTATGTCACTGGCATTTTATAGATATAGGCAGGCCGAGCTGAATGATTTGCTGTATGTCTCTGTGTGTGTGTGTGTGTGTGTGTGTGTGTGTGTGTGTGTGTGTGTGTGTGTGTGTGTGTGTGTGTGTGTTGACGTGTGATTGGCTCTGCTTGTCCCGCTCAAAAGCCTTGTTGTCACTCCCCTGGGTCTCATCATGCCAACCGTCTCTCTCTCTCTTTCTCTCTCTCTCTCTCTGACACACACACACAATCATTCTCTCAGCACCATATGGTGACACCCACCCTCCCACACACCCCACCCCCGCTCCCTTGCAGTTGGGGTCAGGGGTCACACCCGTGATGCATCACTTCAACATGACTAACGTGAAAATTTGCATTTTTGTGCCTGCTGCACGTTGCGTCACTTCAATTGGCTCGCTGGCCCACATAGTCACGCAAAGCACATTTTTAGAAATGACACTAATTCCATTAGGCTTGTCGTCTAAATAAAAAGATACACACTTTTTGTCCAAGAAGATAGGAACTATAATGATTACGCAGCTATTATGTCCTTCTTTCAAAAAGAAAATCAATTCGTTTTTGGACATATTTGTGGACACTGTGGTTATAAGCTTTAGGCTACTGGATATGCTATTGACACAAATTACCCCTTGTACAACAATGTGTAAGCTAACAACTGTTAGCAATTTAAGCTGTCTGTCCCTTAAAAACGGTCAACATTTGGGAGGACCTGTGGTACCCGGAAAGTGGAAGCTAGTTTAGCCTAGCATGCTGGCATTAGCACAAATCCTCACACGACGTTACTTTTTGTAACCAGTTGGGGTGACGGCTAACGACTGGAAGCTCACAGAAATCTAGTCCTGTGTGTAGTTCTGTGACCACAAAACTACACGTTACCCTCTATTTGAATTAAACCACGGAGTAACGTGCAGAGTAACGTGCAGAGTAACGTGCAGAGTAACGGAGTACCGTTAAAAATTGTCAAATTCAAGATGGACCTAATCAACAGCTAACAACGTTAGCCCGCTACATTTGACTAACTGTGTGGCAGTTGGAAGTTATACATGTTATGAAGTATTTTAAGTGCCCGCTCACGAAGAGTTTGGACCACATACATTACAGTACTGACATAAATACCATACCAAATATTCACACCCCCTAGAGTTCACTAATGTAGGGGGCACTGCTGCAGCCAAAAAACAAAAAAAGTACCATTTCGATCATGAATGTACACAAGTCAAAACAAACTACTAGAATTATGAAGAAAATTATGAAAAAAGTACAAAAAAATACATTTTAATGTCAGTTAGGCTTTGACTTTTCCTCATCAGTCACTGTCATCACAAATAGAAATAAGATAAATGGTGGCACAAATATAAGCACCAGACCATCAACTTATACGTGACACTCATCAATCAGCCTCTTTCCCTTTTTCCATCTGTCAAAACCCAAATCAGTCAGACTCTGTCAGACGCTGCACATGATGGCTGGTCCTGTCACTGTGTCTTGGCAGCAGGACAGTCCTTGATTGATTCCCATTGTCCGTCTCCGGGCCCACGCCCCAACCATTTTTCTTTCCACAGTGTGTCCACAAAATGATTGGACTGGCCGGCCCATCCTGATAGAGCTGCAGTTTGCTTTATAGGCCTGCAGCTCAGCTAATGCCTTTTATATTATGACTGGGGGCTTTTCTTTTCTTTGTTCCTTTAGTGCAGGAAAGATGACTTGAAGGACACAACAGCAAAAGGACCTTTCTTTTATAGGTTCGTCATATTGCAGGAAAACACGAAGCAGGAGACGGCGTTCACGTTCAAGTCTCAGTTATGTTTTACTGCCTGCATCGTTTAGGCCCCTGGCTTATTGAATGGCTGCTGAATGGATGGATGGATGGATGGATTGACTCTCTGGTTAGCGCACTAGCTGACTCCACCTTGCAGATTGGCTGAAAAATAGCATCCCAGGTAAATCATATTACATTTGAATGGTTTAACTAACTGGTTACCAAGTAAGCAAATTTCAACATCCTTCTCATTTCTGCACACCCTGGCCTCAGGTTGAGTGTATTAACAAATGATTAATCTGTAGTGACTCAACACGAGGCAACCATAGATACACGTGCATATAGCGTGCACACACACATACACTGCGTGAGGGCTGCAGTCGACCCATTAAAGAGGTTATTTTGTTGTCAAAGAGAACACACTCTGACAGAAGGAGGCCATCTGCAGGTTCGTTACTAAAAAGCCCGACCTGTGTCTGTAAACACGGAGTAATCTTAAGGCGGAATGCTCAAAAACCTCAGCTAGACTCCCCGAGAGGAAGAAGCAAAAAAAGAAAAGAGACAGGAGCAAATATAGAGCGGAGCTGTTTGGCTTTCTAATCTGTGATCGGTGGGCATGTCACGTTTGTGACGGAGCCTCCCGTCTGTTGTCAGTCACCCTTCACCAACCACCAGACTTCATTAATGAGACTCAGGGGGGGGGGATCTAAACGCGGCTGCATGTCAGCCTCAGACGACGTCTTATTTATTTTTTTAAACAACGTGCTGTGACGTGGGAGACGCAGCCGAGCAACGAGAATTCTGACACACTAATTACACCACAGGAGGATCGAGCCACAGAGGACTCGGGCTTCAGGAGCTGAATAATAGCGAAGATGATGTGTCCATGATGATGTGTATTGTCTGCTTATTCTTCACTTTGCGGAAAAACGCAGAGACTGTGAGTCACTGATGCATGTTGGGAAGAGGACCAGTGTGCCACTTTCCCGGCACAATGACCGCCGACAACGTCTAGATTGGAACTGGGAAATGAGCTCTCTCTATCTCAACTTTTTTGCAAATTAAAAGTGGAATTGAGGATTATGAGGGTCCATTCAGGGAGATAGTGTGTGACACTGATTGCTGAGAGTTGTAATAAAGTGAGGGTGACAGAGGAGCACTTTAATGGAATTTCTACTGGGTTAATAAAGGCCATGTCACCTGAGGATTGATTGATTGAGCTACCTGCCGCAGCACAGGGATGTAAGCTAGAGTCCAAGGGAGGACGGAAGCATCATATTCATAGTGCCGGTTTATTATTTCAGGCTCCAGTGGACGGCTGCGTGCTGTTTAATGTGCCAACTGGTTTCTTTTTTATTGTCTAGACATGCCTGGACATTAAATAGTCCCTCAGAGGGACATCAGACAGACAGTGAGCAGATGTTCACAGGTCTGGACTCAGATATAATAGGTATAGCAGTTATTGTTTTGTGACTTTAGGGCCACTTCTTGATTCTTAAAAACTTTTCACGGGGCCACTTTCCCCGAATAAATGAGAGAGAGAAAAAACATGATACAAAAAGTAGAAAAAACAAGCTGGGCTGTAACGACCAAAATAAATATTCTGCTTACCCTCACCCATCCCCGCCTGACATTATGAATCCACATTTAATGTATTCAGGGTCATATTTCTTCACCGCACGCATCAGGAGCTTTTACTGGCACTGGGTTTGTCTTCCATATCACTCTCTTGTTTCAGAAAACCGATCCATTTCACTGCGTCCACGATGAAAGTTAGCTAGCTAACGGCGGCAAAACACGTTGGCCTCTAACCTGATGATGTGTCGTGATTTGCGCGGTGACATTCAAAACGTGACTGTACGTTAACATTTTGCATTTTAATTTGACGTTTGAATTCTTGAGCACATTTACGTATAATACTATCTAGCTTTGTAATTAACCAAAAATTGTAATTTTCACTTTTTCGGCAGGACCTCCACGGCCCACTAGATGGCGCTCTGAGGCCCGAGAACAGCTGGTTTAATGCATTTTGATTATCTATTTGTACTTCGTTGACTATTCATGCAAAACAGTCCTGTTATTTTACACATGATTTCAACACTTCATGAAGACGTACAACATTCTTGCCTAAATACTCTTTATACATGTTGTCGGGCCTTAGATATCACTGAGGACACTTTGTATTTTTCTGTGAATTTTGTGAGTTTTACCGTAGCCTTAAATGTTATTACAAATGTTCCAAGTGGAACATGAATGTTTGCACCAAATATTATGGCAATGTATCCAATAGCTGTAAAGACATTTCACCCAAACCCACAAATGTCAACCTCATGGTGGCGCCAGAGAAAAAAGTCAACAAAGTCACTAGATTGATGCTGTTGGCAACTCAAAAGTTTCTATAATGCGTAACGTCTGTTTAATAGTTGTTGAGATGTGTCAATCTGTGTTGGACCGACCAACAGACCGACATTGCCATTGCTATAAAAGTACTTCCAATTAAGTGAATTGCAGTAGATACCTTTCTTTTTGTTGCCCCCGTGTACATTTTATCATGAAAGCCATGCACATGAAAATACATTTTTATTCCGTGTGACATGACGCGGTTGTGTTTACACTGGACTGCTGCTGCTCTGTAATACTCAGTAAGGGCTTGTTTGAACGGTTAACCCTCCTCATCAGTGGGAAGCCTTTCCCCGAGGCCTCTTGTAAGTCATCTTCCCCTCGGCTGTGACGGCTCAGGGTCAATTAGCCTGATCAATGAAGGACAAAGCGAGGAGGGATCAATGGGTTGAATATTCAGTCGTCCTTGTAAGGAGGGATTTGTCTCTGTTAACAACCTAAAACCCTGGAGACAAGCAGTGGAATAGCATGTGACCGGCTTATGAAGATTATTGTTTTTCTATTTTCCTCATCGGGGGAGTGTTTTCCACTATGTTTGGTATATTTTGGTGCCTCACTACTCGGCTTTCTCCTCTGGAGGTAACAGTAGACTGAATCTTATGGATGGTGACTGACAAAGTAAAAAAAAAACACTGTGTCCTGTGTTGTAGGTTTGTCCTTGTAATACAGAGCTTTCAGGCGGCCACACTTTAATACATATGTTGTGCTTCAGTGGAGATCAGTCGTAGCAGGTCCACTCACACTCATACATGCTCACTGACACACACACACACACACATATCTTGATCTGAAGGTTAACCTTATAATTACATTGACTGTGGTTAGAAGGTGGTCGATGCGACGCTAACAGCACCTTAACAACATTACCCTGCGTGTGACAGGAGAAGGTGTGAGGCGGCTAATGCATTAATCGCATCTGCTGCTGTATACTGTGCAATGGCTCACAACAGAGACACTCAAAAACAGCATCTACTGTTTCTAGGACACACACACACACACATCCACTATCAAGGAGCTGAGCTGGAGGCAAGAATACTCAGGCTCAAGGGTAAGGCTGTGGGCATGATTCATCTCTCTCTCTCCCTCTCGCTCTCTCTCTCTCTCTACTCCACCCTTGTTTACACCCTCTGCCCCCTCCCTGCCTCCATCTCTCTCTATCGCAGCGTGTAGGGTTTTGTAAAGAGCCAGCCTGTGCTGGCATGAGATCTGGCTCTGCTCAAACACTGTTTTCATTTCGGTGCAGTGAGTGTCGGCTGCTGCTGCTGCTGCTCGATACTCTGTCCATCTGGTCTCAGGAGATGGGAGGATAGAAGAGAGAGGGCGGGGTGCCCTGGCTCAAATGAACAGCCTGACTGGTTTAAACACATACAGTAGATCCAAATACATCATGTACATACAGTCGCATTTGTAAAGTAAGTTCCAGTCTCATTTATTTCCTCGTTAGTCAGGATTACCAGCTGGGCAATTTCTTAACCCCAGGCCTCCAAAAGCCCTGGGTTCTGACTCTCCACTAAGCCCCCCCCCCCACACACACCGCTACTCGGTCAAGCTTTTCAGAGCTAGGAGCCCACACTGTCACTAACTGCACTCCCTGCATGAATATCTAATAATTATCTAATTTATGGAAAAAATAAAAAGCGATTTCAGTGAAGCAGACAGTGGGGTCTTCAATGTGCATTTGAAGGATATTACCAGAGTGTCAAACTTATTCAGCAACGAAAAAAAGGCTAAAAAGATAAAGATCAGAGCTAAAGCCAACAGATCAAAGTGTAAGAGTGAACCACCACATCAACTGCCGATCGGGACAAAAGACATAGCAGGTCTTGATTTATTGTTAAAATCATTAAAAAGCAAAAGAAGCATGTGTATACAGTCAGTATACCTTCTTGCGTAGCATAGAAGTGCTGACGCTAGTTAATGATGTGCTAACACGCTCTGCTAATGTTAGCTCCACAGGTTTTTATGTAGAAGAAACGTATATCTCTTTCCAACCTCTCCAGGTAACGAGTACTACTATTACATAACGACTAACCATGACTAGCGTTTGAGTCTGCGTTTGAGGGGCGGGACTTAGAGAATTAAATTCTTCGCTCACGTAGCCCAACCCGCTTTGTTACTGTTGCTACGCTTGTCTAGCTCAATAAGGATAGATGTGGCGGCTTCACCACTCAAAACTCTTGGTGAAGTTTTTAAAAAAAATGGGTCTTTGATTTTAAGATATAGGCATTTTTAAAAGCAGGCGTCCCATTTCAAGCTGGAGACCGTAGTTTTTGCCGGCTGAAATTACAACTGTTGCTAACAGATTTTATCAGATGTAGCTAGTTAGCTGACTTACATTAATAAGGCTAACGTTAAGTTCTTGAAGTGGTTAAAAATGTCACTAGGGTTGCTGGAAAACTTCCCCAAATCTGCTAACGCTAGCATCAACACTGATAGCATCTTGTTGGGCCTCGCTACGGTTGCAAAGCTATTGGTTGGACAGTTCCTTTTCGGGGCGGGATTTAACGAATAGTTAATCGGTTCCTGGGATCTTCATCCTCCTATAAACATAAAAAGGATGGCAGGATTTTCTTTCACCAGTGCTGTCACTTCACAAAGTGAGTTTACGTTTTTCTCTCTACCTGATAAGGAATTCATGGCTTCTTTCGTTTTTTTTGTCAAATCCCAACATCCTGTTTCAAGTATGAACATCCAAATTAAAAAGGAAAATGCCCTCAAATGTTGACTTAAAAGGGAGCTTTACATTTTAAACTTAAAGGCCTGTCTGCATATGGTGCAAACGGCATGTTCTACTTTATTGATCACGTGAAAGTATATATATGATTATTTTTTGTACCTGATCTCCCTCTCTTTTTCTTTTTCTTTGTCTTTCTTCCAGAAGGATTTGCCCCTGCCTCGCAAGAACAGCAGGTGAGTGTTACCCTCGTTCACCCTTCCCCCTGTCTTTTCCATCCTCTCTGGGGGATGGAAAAGGGGACCATGTCCCTTTGTGAAGAAAAACAATCGCATCAAGGGAAGCTGCTGAGCATGATCTACATGTTGTGGTTTGAACGCTCTGAGGATCCTTCAGAGGTGCTTGTGGTGTGGATTGTGTAGTCCTCCTGTGAATGAAAAGGGGGGGGGGGGGGGGGGGGGGCAGTCTGCCGGAGTCTGATTAAAGCCAGCCGGGAGCTCTGGAGGCTGTCCATGGTGCTGAAAGCCATTCTGCCTCTCCCGGTCGCTCAGTTACTCGTCTTTATCTCCCCGCTTCTCTTCTCATTGCTTAGGTTATTAATCTGTTTCTATTCCGCTCTCATTTCCACCCCTCTGCCTTGCGGCTCTGCTCTACCTAGCCCTGTTTTCTAAATCCCTTCTCTCGCTCTCCTTTCTATCTCCCTCTCACACACTCGTCTGGTTGTTTGTTTAGCAGTATATTGCCAATAAGCTTTAGCCAACCCACGGGCAACAGAAGTATAGAAAATATACTACAAAACCAGACACATAGCTGAAAAACAGTAAGAAAAAACACAATGCATGTTAGACAGTTAATCACACACACAGTAAGTCAAACAAGCAGCACAGTTAAAAAATGTTTAAAGGCTATGAAAGAACTTTCAGAGGGAGATATTGTACTGTATTTATTTGACAGCTGTAGTTAGTTACTTTGCAGATTGAGATTGCATAATGAGTACAATTTTCTGTTGATACTTTTGGTACTTTTACTTGAAGCTTCTCTGATCAAAATGTTTGTATCAACGATAGATAAAGAATGACTATGTGAAAAGGCCCACTCATAGTACATCAACCCGCAGAGAATTGTGACCTGACTCTGTTGTTGTTGAGTCTTACGGCTCTCATCCCAGCTGCCTGTGATCTCCAGTCGCCACAGGCAGCTATACCGCAGCCAGACCAAGTTAGCCACTTCCTGGTAGACATATCGGAGCCACATATTCCCCTTGTGAGTGGGTGGAGACCAAAAACAGATCCACAATAGAGTGAATGTTGGACTTACATTTGTCAGGTGGCCAGAAACAGGACAAGACACAACTGTTTGTTTCAACAAGTTTCTCATAACTTTTATAAGGCGATCAAGTTAATCAATAAGGACATTTTTAGTTTTAGTAACATTTATAATATGTTTATTAGTGAACTTTAGGTGTTGGTATATGTAGGAGGGTTTTGTTTGGACAGAGCCAGCCTTGCTGTTTCCCCCCGTGTCCAGTCTTAATGCTAAGCTAAGCTAACCAGCTGCTGGCGGTAGCTTCATATTTAGTGTACAGTCATGAGAGTGGTATCGATCTTTTCACCTAACTCTCGGCAAGAAAGTGAATAAACGTTATGTGGATAGCGTATAGAGTATTATGAAGAGGGTATTAATAACGCTTCTGTTAAGGTTTTTTTTTTAATTCTAATCTCTTTGCAATGCATATTCTAATCTCACTGATTAAGAGTGAATCTGTGTGTGTGTGTGTGTGTGTGTGTGTGTGTGTGTGTGTGTGTGTGTGTGTGTGTGTGTGTGTGTGTGTGTGTGTGTGTGTGTGTGTGTGTGTTAGTGGTCACAGCCCACTACCTCTGTCTCCACCCCGTTACCCATTTCCCGGGCCCCATCCATCTTCTCTGCGCTGCCCCCTCGTCCCAAGTCATCATGGGTAATCGCACACGAAATGAAGCAGCAGGCCCCACTCGTCTTTGTGCCCTCCTCTCCACCTCACCGTTGGCTTTCACTCTCCAACAATACTTTCCATTTCTGCCATCATGCCCCCTCTCTCTCTCTCTCTCTCTCTCTCTTGAGACCGTCTCTGTCTCCATCCGTGGGACGCTATGAGCCCGCCATCCATTATAGATGAGCTCAGTGGAGCTGGCATCGCATTCAATCTGCCTACTGCATCCAATCATGGGCAAACACAGCCTTTCAAAGTATCTGTGTGTGCATGTGGGGCACACATCGTCATCGGTTATGCTTTATTTAATGTTTGACTCCATTCAATATCTGTTTGACAGTTATGCAACAGGCCACATGACCTTGTCCCTAAGTCATGTCTTCGCCACCTCCTGCTGCATTCACTCACGGTGTCCACTAGCCTGCGGTTAAAAAGCTTTTAACTCCACGTCGGGTTCTTTCAGCGCGCAGACATCGAGAGCGCAGAAAACCTCCACGAATAAGTCACAGAAATGACACTCTGTACCGCCTTTTGTTGTTCCTCTCTAAAGGACAGACCCACCCTCCCTTCCTCTCCCTCCCTCTCTCTCTCTCTCTCTCTCTCTCTCTCCCTCCCTCCCTCCCTCTCTCCCTCCCTCCCTCCCTCCCTCTCCTTCGGGTCTTGCCCACACTTGCCCAGACATCGGCGCACATCTAAAGCTTGTGGGAGCTGCAGTATGCGTTGCACCGCGATGACATTTTCCCAGAGACCCGCTGCTTTCTGACTGCTCTTCCCTCATCGCTCGGCTGGCGCCGCTGCTCCGGCTACCCAGAGTTACGCCTAGATACCCAGCAAGCAGCATGTTTCGACGCACTAGAAGGTACAACGAGAGCAGCGATGATTTGGCTCCTCTGAGCTGTGAGGTGTGGTAGCGCTGGCTTCCTGTTCATTCACCCCCCCCCCCTCTCTCTCTCCCTCTCTCTCTGAGTCTACAGTGTCGTTGCAGTATACGTTACAAAGTGGCTCGTATTGACAGTGTGACTACTGAGGTCACCGCGTGCCAAACTTGGTTTCAGATGTCTGCTCTGTTCTGCTGAATGTGCATGTCGAGAGTCTTAGTGATTTTTAGCATAATACAGAATACTGTTACTGTAACTTTTAGTATAGAGTTCCTGCAAAGGATGCAATGAGTAAATTGCAGAATCTTTTCAAGTTGCATGATATGCGATATGCTATTTGAAAGGGAACATTCGCCATCTTTTATGTGGACGTCCAATCATTGACCAATTGATGGCAAATGCAGTCGATTGAATCAATAAATTGCTCAGTGCGTGCAACATTGATCGAGAATGCTGAGTTCGCAGCTGCAAAATATGTCATTCTCCCTGTATCTATAGGGCCGTCATTTGAGGTGACAGTGTTGGAGGCAAGGAAGAACTACATGCCGCTATTTCAGCTGGGGTGGATAATCTCCGCTTCTGGGAGCGTGCTCTATAGTTTCAAAAGCAGAAACAGAACTTCCTCATTCTCATTTGCTTCTACTGCAAACTACGTTTCAAACAGCAAAAAGAAGGCGTGGCAAAATACGAGTGCAGAGGATGCTGTGGACGAGGACGCTTTGGCTGTGTCCGACATTCGGCCGTATTTATTCGAGCCGTCAGTAGCTCGCACGCAATGCACCCTGGTACATGTAGGCACTGCCGATAAGGCGAGCAGGAGAGCTTTTTTTCTGGTCAATATAGCACACGTAAAGGAATTGATCGCTTCAATCGACTACGAATTGTGTGTTCAAATCAATTTATCCAAACTGGTCCAAACTGAAGTATCTCAACAACTCTTCAGCTTCTACACTGCACCTTGTGTTTTGTGCTTTCCAGTAAATGTTAGCAATGTAATCATGCTGAACTAAGGTGGCAAACATGGTGAAGGATATACCTGCGTGATTGTAGACTCTTGGTCTTGATGTATAGTTTGAAGATGCGTTTGAAAGAGATTCCACTTTCCTTTCAGATACTGTGGTATTCTGTTGTTGTTGTGAGGGACGACCCTCATCTCCTGGCATTCGATCCAGTTAACAGTCAGGTTTCCCGAAACTATTATTAATGCTTTTCGATTTTAACACCAAAATGACAACAATGATGTTGTTGAAATGAGGCTTAGTCAGAGCCTCGAGAGTGAGATTTATTCGCTACACATTTGGCCCTTATTATGGTTTCGTTGACCCTGATGGGAACACAACATCACGTCATTGAAAAGGTGAGTCATCACAGTGACATTTCCAGCAGACCTGCCTGTAGACTGATTCACCGTCGGGCGTGGTCAATCCAATGATTGCTTGAGCCAAATATGAGTCAGACAGAGCAAAGACTTTTAGATGGCTTTTCTCTGCAGTCTGATTCGCTGATGGCGAGAGATGTTGCAGTTGGATGATCCTGTGGGTTATCTGGGGGGGGGGGGGGGTTTACCCGACCTTTAGGTTTCTTGTGCAAGACCTCGAATCACTAGCAGCTATAGTTGGCATTTTGATTTTTACCGTGAATCCCTGAGAGAATTTTTCCTGCATGAGGGATCAATAAAATCTCACATTATCGCATTTCTTGGAATAAATCATTTGAGCGCTATTTTACCTCTGCGATTTGAATTGACACTTCCAATCCTGCTGATGTCAACAGCCTGAGAGTTTGTGCTGACATTCGAGAGCGGCGGCGGCAATAATGGATGTCGTGCTGAGTGTCTCAGAGTGACTTCATTCTCTCCCCCCCCCCCCCCCCCCCCCCCCACTGATCAGGGATTAAATTGGCTTCTATTACGGCAGAGGCTCTCACTACGGCACACCTGAGCCCAGACACACGGGCAGACAGATGGAAGTAACGCAGGAAGCCTCACCCTCTCTGATTCATGCCACAAACAACCAAAGAAGAAATCGCTAAATGCCTAAAATGACTGCTGTGCAATGCATGAAGTTTAAGACGCACTTCCCTCATAGTTGCTGGGAAGTCCCTGGCGGGGAAAAGAGAGAAGAAACGAGATGATTAAGATAATGAACGTGACGGAGGTGGAGAAAGGGAGGGAGCGTGTTCAAGAGGTGAAAGGAGGAGAGGCTGAGATAGAGCGCAGGGCCCTGGGGTGATATCTGTGTCTGCTCTTCCATTAGGGACCAGCTCACTAAGGTTACGTGAGCATGCCAGACACGCACACTGGCTTTGACTGCCTCGCTCTCACTCTTTCTCTCTTTCACTGTCTTTCTGTTTTTTCCTGCTTTCTTTTATTCTTTCTTTCTGTATTTGTATAACCTTAACGACTGTGACCTTGATGAGAGAGTGCAGTCGCTTTGCTGCTTGCTCTTGCCTCTGCTTGCATTTTCTTGCTTCAATTTGCCAGATATATCACATATATCTTGCCAGATATATCATATATATCACTCTTCAACGTTTGAGTGAAGACAAATCCAGAAAGTCGTCGAGCTATTTGGGTTGTTAGCTAATGCTAACTAGCAGCTAAGCTAAAGCTAAGTAGCAGCAAGATGCCTCCCTTCTCCACAGACGACTACTACAAACTCCTACAGAAGATTGCAGTCTTGGAAACAAAAATCCACCGACTAGAAGTAAACGTGGAGGTAAATGGACTGTGTGGGAATGATACCACTTTACCATGGACTCAAAACACTGGACAAACGCAAGTTAAGACACAGCTAACTAGCACAACCAGGCCTACCAAGAAACAGGAGGAGAGAGCAGATAATGAATCTTCAAATGGTAGTCCTCCCTGGAACTCTCTCGGTGCAAAGCCGAAGAGAAAATCATACCCTCAGGATGTGGGAGGACGACTAACAGGCAGAGCCCAGCGCCCTGAGATTTGTGATGCGACTGGCTGGCCTGCACTACCACACAGGCAGAACTCCTCCTCAACCCCTGCACTCAGACGGACAAAGCCAAGGACAGCTGAGAAAAGTAAAACCTGCAAAAAACCTCCACAACAACCAAGCCTACAACTTCAAAACAGATTTGCTCCATTGTCGCAGGATCCTAAATCTCCATCTGATGACCTGGATAAGCAGCTATCTCCTCAAAGCAGGGTAAGAACTGAGAGTAAATGTGAGAGTAAAAGGCCGCAGGCAAAGCTAGTGACTGGGCCTAAGACTCTGATTGTTGGTGACTATGCTGTAAAAGATGTCAGAACACTGTGCAGCAAGAATACCAAAATACTCTGCTTTCCGAAAGATATGGTCTCTAACATGAGAGACAAAATCCTGGACATCGTGGCTGACTATCCCACGGTGAAAAACATCATCGTGCATACAGGAAGCTGTGATATTGTGAAACAACAGTCTGAAGTTCTGAAGCGAGACTTTATTGATCTGTTAAACACAGTCAGCTCTGTCAAGGCTGAGGTGTTTATCAGTGGCCCTCTTCCACCAGTCAGAGGAGGAGATGAAGGATTCAGCAGGCTGTTTGCACTGAACAAATGGCTGTCAACTGCATGTACTGACCATTCAGTACATTTTATCAACAATTTCTACCTTTTCTGGGAGCTCAGACATCTTTTTAAGGCACATGGAGTTTGCTTGAACAAGTCAGGGGTAAAACTGTTTACCTCTAACCTATTTTTCTCCCTGCATCATCCGTCTGTTCCTACTGCCAAGGACAAGACACAAGAGGAGTCTAAACAAGAGATAACCACACAGCATCGCCATGGAGACCTTACGGGAAGGATGCCCCCGCCTAGCGACAGCCAAAAGGAGGAGTCTCCAACCTCATCATCAGGGACCGCCTCCGATCTCCCACTTTCCCCACCCTTCCGAGACGAGGAGTCTTTACCTCCCTCCCCAGCACCTACTTCCACCCCCCAAACTCCATCCAGGTCCCTTTCCTCTCTCACACTCTCCCCATCCTCCCCCCACCTGGAGTTCACTGACCACATGAAAGAGCTGGTCATTGCTGGAACCAAACACACTCCTCGCCCCACTCCTCGACATACAGCTCCAGCCCCACCCCCGAAACTGGCTCCTAGTCCTCAGCCAGTTTTGACACAATCGGCGAAGTTAAAGCACCCTGCCCTTCCCCCACCTCCACCTCGGCTCCACAACCATCCTCTGTCTCCCCTACCTGATAAAGGCAGGGCAAGGCAGGGCAGGCCGGTGCGGAGGACTCGGAGCTGGAGTGATGTGATCCACTATCTTGGATGCTATGATTGATATCTTCTGGGTCCAGGCTACAAGGCTAATGACACCAATGAAAAGTCGGGGCCCTGTATGCAGCTAGCCTTCTCAATTCCTGTCCTGATAGTTCATAGAAAAAGAAAGGTGAGGCTGCGAAGAAACAATAGTAAACCTGCAAACTTATCAAACTTAACATACATTCCTCGTTAGCCTGTCCAAATAAATTGGGCAAAGAAAGCTTTAACCACATTAAACTTAGCTTTATTAAATGTCAGGTCTCTGTCAGGAAAAACATTTTTAATCAATGATTTTATTGTTAGGCACAAACTGGACATTTTGTTTTTAACTGAAACATGGTTAAATCAAGATAACAGTGCAGCTGTTCTTATTGAATCAACACCTCACAACTTCAGTTTCATGAGAAACAAGAGCGCATAAGAAAGGAGGTGGAGTTGCTATTTTATTTAATGATTCTCTTCAATGCAAGCAGATGTCCTTTGGTCATTTTAGTTCTTTTGAATATGTGGCTCTGAATTCCACTCAAGCTTTATTCCTAAACATTTACAGACCGCCTAAATACTGTGCAACCTTCTTTGATGAGTTTACTGAACTGCTGTCTATAATCTATATTGATTTTGACTGTGTTGTTATTGTTGGTGATTTTAATATCCATGTTGATAATCCCCAGGACAGAGGGTCTATAGAACTATGTGGTGTCCTTGATAACTATGATCTGACTCAGCATGTGACAGGACCCACCCACAACAGGGGTCACACTCTGGACCTAATCATCACCAAAGGTGTAAACATTTCCAAGGTCGCTGTGACTGATGTTGCGCTCTCTGATCGTTTCTGTGTTTTCTTTGAGAGTGCAATCTCCTTGCACACAAATGTCCAAACCAAGGTTGTGACAAAGCGTTACATCTCTGAAAACACCAGTGAACTATTTATTCAGAAGTTCTCCTCCACACCAGCCCTCTCTTGCATCTCAGTCAATGAGCTTGTAGATGGCTTCAATTTTAAAGTTAAAAATATTATTGATGCCATTGCACCCACTAAAGTGAAGGTTGTCTCGGGTAAGCAAAGATCTCCTTGGAGAAATGCTACGCTGGTCAAAATAGAGAAACGAGAGTGTCGGAAAGCTGAGCGCAGGTGGCGAAAAACTAATCTCCAGGTTCACTGTGACATCTATAAAGAGAGTTATAAAGACAATTATAATTTGGAACTTAGAAATGCAAGGCAGTCCTTCTTCTCTGACATCATAACCAAAAACAATAACAATACACGCGCCTTATTTGCTACCGTCGACAGGCTAACAAACCCTCCAGTGTCGGTAGCTGCTGAGCTCCAATCCACCTGGGCATGCAATCAATTTGCCTCCTTTTTTACTGACAAAATTCAGAAAATTAGACAAGCAGTCAGTGCCTCCACACCAACCACAGGATATGTGTTGTCCCCTTCTCTGAATAACATCCATTCAAATGTCATGACACAATTTCATTCAATCGACCGTAGAAGCCTGGAAGACATTATACAACATCTGAAGTCATCCTCCTGCTGCTTGGATATTCTACCAACACACTTTTTCAAAAATATTTCAAACTGCATGACCACTGATCTTTTACAAATTGTAAACACATCCCTTCTCTCAGGTGTCTTCCCACAAGCCCTAAAAACTGCAGTTATTAAACCACTCCTAAAGAAGGCTAATTTAGACTCCGCAACAATGAAAAATTATAGGCCAATATCAAACCTCCCATTTTTAAGTAAAATAATTGAAAAAGCGGTTTTCCAACAGCTGAACAACTTCTTGGCCGTAAATAACTGCTTTGATGTCTTCCAGTCAGGCTTTCGACAGCACCACAGTACTGAAACTGCTCTTGTTAAGGTTTTCAACGACATCCACTTAAACACAGACAATGGCAGAAGTTCAGTCTTAGTATTACTGGATCTCAGTGCTGCATTCGACACGATCGACCATGCCATACTCCTAGAAAGACTAAAAATCTGGGTGGGACTTTCTGGCACAGCACTTAACTGGTTTGAATCCTACTTGAAGGACCAAGAATACTTTGTGTCTGTAGCTAATTACACATCAGAGCTGACTAAAATGACATGTGGTGTTCCCCAAGGTTCAATACTGGGGCCTCTTCTGTTCAACATCTACATGCTTCCACTAGCTCAGATTATGGAAAACAACAAAGTGTGTTATCATAATTATGCAGACGACACACAAATCTACATAACTATGTCACCAGGGGACTATAATCCCATAAAAGGGCTAGGTAACTGCATTGAACAAATCAACAACTGGATGTGCCAGAATTTTCTTCAATTAAACAAAGACAAAACAGAAGTAATTGTTTTTGGTACCAAGGACGAACGATTGAAAATCACCGCTCAGCTTCAATCACTGATGTTAAAACCCACAAACCAAGCCAGAAATCTAGGTGTAGTTATGGATTCAGACCTCAACCTGAACAGCCATATCAAGACAATTACAAAATCAGCCTACTATCACCTGAAGAATATATCAAGGATTAGAGGACTTATGTCTCAACAGGATTTGGAAAAACTTGTCCATGCATTTATCTTCAGCAGACTGGACTACTGTAACGGTGTGTTTACAGGTCTCTGTAAAAAGTCTGTCAGAAAGCTGCAGCTGATTCAGAACGCTGCAGCTTGAGTCCTCACTAAGACCAGGAGGGTGGATCACATTACTCCAGTTCTGAGGTCTTTGCACTGGCTTCCTGTCAAACAAAGAATTGACTTTAAAATCCTGCTGTTGGTTTATAAAGCACTGAATGGTGTAGGGCCAATATACATCTCTGATCTGCTGCTACCTTATGAACCATCCCGACCCCTTAGGTCGTCTTGGACCGGTCTACTTTCTGTTCCCAGAGTCAGAACTAAACATGGAGAAGCAGCGTTCAGTTTTTCTGCTCCAGATATCTGGAACAAAGTCCCAGAAAGCTGCAGGTCTGCTGAGACCTCAGCTCCATTAAATCAAGATTGAAGACTTTTCTGTTTGCTGCTGCCTTTAATTGAACCAGCTTCAATTAATATATTGATCAATTTCCTGCATTTCTGCATTTTACTACTGTATTTTATTTCTTACACTGTTTTTTAATGTTTTAATGACTGTTTTTAATGTTTCAATGAATGTTCTTAATTGTTTTTAAATCTCCTTTTCTTTTGCCTTATGTTTTGATGCTTTTAATGGTTTTATGTGAAGCACTTAGAATTACCTTGTTGTTGAAATGTGCTTTACAAATAAACTTGCCTTGCCTTGCCTTACGCACGGCAGGCCTGTCGAAGCCGGTGCACGTGCGGTACATGCATGCAGTAAGAGTGCTATTCATTAATCAAAGAGTTTATAGGGTGGTGTCTCATTTTATTTTAGCCTTCCCAAAACCAAAAACACAAGAACAGAGGTGTAAGGAAGTGATAAAACAGTGTGTTTGTCTGCGCTACGCTGCAAATGTTAGCACGTCCAGCTAACTAGCTTACTAGTGACCACTCTGGCTTCCTAGGCAAAGGGCGCCAAATAGGTCTACCCACCCAGCAGATGGAAAAGTCCAACCCACGGCGAAATTTTAAAAAGTAGCCCAATTATGCAGGAAAATGCGGGCCTCACTGGTACTGCTCCTTATTGGATTTGGGGGAGTTTACGTTACAACAACCCCTGCTAACGTTACCCATGGTAGCGTTACGTTCGCCAGACGCATCCTCAGAACCTTTTGCTTGTGATGTTAAAAGTGAAACAGTTAAGCAGTATTTAAGCTAAGCAGCAAAATGGCATTATGTTAGAATGATATAACAGTCTTTATAACAGTATTTTGTGTGGTGTGTGAGTGTGTGTGTGTGTGTGTGTTTCCCTCGGGTGCTTCGGCTCAGGTGCACTGTGCTGCGGGGCGGTCAGCTCAGAGTCACCCTCGCACACGTACAGCACATCGTCTCAAACACTCTTCCTCTGTAACTAAATAACTCATTACTCTTCACTTATTAACCAATTATGTGCAAAAAAACCAAAGGAGGTCAGCGGGAGGCCGGGACACCTGAGTCAGACCAGAGAGTCTCTCCTTCTAAGTGCTGCAGCTTTTCCCCCGGAGGGGCCCTGTGTTCGATACACACACAAAGCTGATGGTAGTATATGTGCTACATCTCCCATTAGCTTCCAGTGAAGGGCCCTGTCTTTCCTCTCCTCTTAGAGAGATGAGACTCTCATTCAGTTTGATCCTCCTTCTCCTCCACGGTCTCCCTCTCAGCGCCTCTCTTACAGGAAAACACTTTTGAGGACACGGGCTTCTACAGCAGCAGTGCTTGATAGATATCGCTGCTGTCAGCTGCTGTGTAATCCCCCAGACTGAGACAGAAAAAAAGAGGGGCCTTTCATCCAGCCTGACGTGCTTTCGGGGATGTTTGGGACCCCAAAGAGCTGAGGAACGTGGGTAGGAAAGAGGGGGAATGTTGGACTTTTCCTTCTGGTTATTGTGTTTCAGGCCATGGCGACGGTTTTGACATTTAACACAATGCTCGGTGCAGTCGGGTGGCGATGTGATGGAGCAGAGTGAGGACAGTGTCGGGCCTCAGGCTCCTCACCATGTCCACATCTTCTGTCCTGTTACTGCTGCTCACTGACCATGGCGGACACAATTGTTGGATTTACTCACTTAACTGCGTAGAATCTTAATTACTCAAAATATAATGTGAAAATGCCAGCGTGGCAACCCCTTATTAAAGTTAGTGTTAAGCTCTGTATATATCTATATATCTCTAAAATATATTTTATATATATACAAAATCTATATGACATATATAAATCAATTAAGGTGGGCTGACCTTTAAGCAGCAAGGCGCTCAGCTTTTTCCATTTTTAGTTTTTAAAATATTTAATGTGGGTTAATTATTAACAACATTACGTTAATCTTTTTTACAATTTTCCTTGTGGTCATTTTAGGGAAGACTATTATTTTGGTTATTGAGTGTCACATACTAGTTTCTTTAGCTGATGTCTGGTGATTTGTTTGACTTTATTGTGTCACCGTTACAAAATCGCGTGTCCGCCCTCTTCTTCTGCCGCTCCCTCTCTCTCTCCCTCCACCACTGCGAACTTGAGTGACTTCTTTAATTAGCAGCATTCATTTTCCTCCTCCTCTCCTTTCTCTGCGGCCGGCTGTGATCAGAAGCCTCCCTGCCGCGCGCTCCATAGCAACAAGCCGTCACGTGACCGCGGCTCCCTGCCTCTCCCGTCCCCTCCAGGGTCGTAGACGCCAACTACAATTTCCTCGGGTTTTTCGTTCCACCGGGAATAAAGTGCTCCGCTCTTCCCGTGCTGTTAGAAAACTCCACCACAGAGATGCATACAGAACAATAAAACGATAAAGCGCTGAACATGCGATGCTTGTTTGGTTTCTGCGTCCCTTTCATCTCTTCCGTCAACATCTCTGTGATTTAAGCTCGCCATTATTTCTACCTCCCATTCGTTCGCCCTCTCACGCTGCGGAGGTAAACACACCCGTCTTCCACGACCCTGCAGTTTCTGTCCTCCCTCTCCGCCTCGCCTCTCTCTTTCTTCTCTTTGAAGTGCTCACTTATCCGTCTCCTGTGTTTCCCTCCTCCTCCTCCTCCTCCTCTTATGCCTCAGATCTACTTTCTGTTTGACTTTGCACACCCCGGCTATTTGCGCGGTTTTGATATGAATGGTCGGTTGGGTTTGATCAATATTGAAGTAATGGGCCCCCCCGCTGTTAGGCAGAGGGAGGAGTGTGAACATGCCCGAAGATTGAAGGCTCCTGTTTGTCTGGCTTTGTCAGAGCCATACTTTACCCTTCCCCCTGTGTCATCTGCTCCCACTGAACAATATTCCCCCGTGTGCTCTGTTTACACCCTCTATGGTGTTTGTGCAGTGTGAATATACATGTGTGTGTGTGTGTGTGTGTGTGTGTGTGTGTGTGTGTGTGTGTGTGTGTGTGTGTGTGTGTGTGTGTGTGTGTGTAATGTTGGGAAAAACTGGGTCATGTTTACCTTGCGCCTGTGTGGGTGATGAGCACCGCTGAGAGCGCCTTCAACCTGCATCTCTAATTTTTTGTTTTTCCATTTTTATTTCTCTCTCTCTCTACTGAATTTGCTCTCACCCCACACAAATGTACTTTCCCTTCATCTTGCTTTATGTCAGGATCGAGCTGACACCCCCTACCTCCTCCCTCGACCTCCACACCAGCGTGCTGCGTCCTTTCCCCTCCCCTCTCCTGATCTTGAATGACCATCGAGCGGGAAACTGGCCCCGGGTGTCGCTCTGAAAATTTGGACTCCGTGTGTGTCGAGCAAATACGCAGCCAGTTTAGCGCACACACGTTTGTACCTACATACACGTTTGCAGGAGGGAAAATTCAAGGCCAAGCGCTGGGTGTGTTTCTGTGTTTACAGCCAGCCCCCATTGATTTCCTGCAGCGCTTGAGAATCCATTAACCAGGAATAGTCCTGCCCCTCGGTTCGGCTCTCTCTCCGTCTTTCTGCCCCACCGAGGCGACAGGTATCGCTGGGATCAGCTGTTGCAGCGACTGTGTTACAGTGAGATTATTGTCGGCTCCAGACAAAAAGGTTAAAGAACAACGCCGGGATTTAATTGATCCAGTTTGGAAAAGTGTGAAATGCCACAACAGCAGTTTATCGGAACCTGCCCATTAAAATCCAACCTATTGGCATACGCGATCAATATCAATAAGGCCAGTTAAAGATGGGGTCGATCAGGGCATCCTGTGTGCGGTTAGAATAATGAAAACCGATAGATCAGATGGCGCTGGCTCTGTTTTGTGAACTTATTGTCATATTGTTAGATGGGAGCGACCGAGAAAGGCCGGCTTAATTGGCTGCTGGTATGACTCCAACAGCCAATTTCACCATATTTGTTTGCTCAGTGCACGATGAAGCTTGGCTGATGCTGCACACGTGTTGATCTTACTTTGGGATCCGGCACCTCGCACCACTCGACAGCGAAGGGGAAACCGGCGAGGCCGAGTTAGAGACCGTGTTAAAAGTACAGAGCTTTTCAGATTTGTGTCAAGAGCTTTGTTGTTGTTGTTGTTGTTGTTGTTGTTGTTGTTGTTGTTGTTGTTGTTGTTGTTGTTGTTGTTGTTGTTGTTGTTGTTGTTGTTGTTGTTGTTGTTGTTGTTGTTGTTGTTGTTGTTGTTGTTCTTCAGACCAACTTTACTGTCATGTGGACTTCTGACTGCACACACACAGTCAATGAGCTATTATGGCCTCTTTGGGGGGGTTGATTTGTTGTTCCTCGTCACATGACATGCGGTGCAGCGTTCCTAAAGTTGAACTGCAGATGGTGGCTTTGTGTGAAAATGCTTGATTTCTTAGATCCCCTGATTGGCTTCATGCCGTCCAGTAAGTAACGATGAACAAAGCCAACGGTGTACATCCATTTTCTTTTCTGCAATAGTTCATTGTGTAATAAAAGTAACATAGCAAGTTTTCTGTGTCTTTTGAAGGCCTTGTGGGATCAGTCGAAGTAGAAAAGGTATTTGTATAAGGAAGTGCATCCTCTGCCTCTCAGTGTCCCGCACAGTGTCTCCGGCTCTCTGTGTCCCCCCCCCCACCTCAGTCAACTCTTGTCTCTACACTGCAAGTGTCAGTGAAGGTGCGAGAGTGAGTGTGAGTGTGTGTGTGTGTGTGTGTGTGTGTGTGTGTGTGTGTGTGTGTGTGTGTGTGTGTGTGTGTGTGTGTGTGTGTGTGTGTGTGTGTGTGTGTGTGTGTGTGTGTGTGTGAGTGAGAGTGTGTGAGAGAGTGAGTGTATCGGTTAATGCGTCCTGCTCACATGTGAACCCACGTCACCACGGCTGAAAGAGAAGAGAGAGAGAAAGAGAGAGGGGGGGGGGGTGGGGGGGGAGTCGAAGACGAAGTGGTGCTGTTTGCATTCCGTTTGTTCTCTCCTTTTTGTTCCCAGCTGTTTTATTTCCGTTGATGTGCCCCCCCCCCCCCTCACTATCTTGGAACCCAAAGCGCCGCACGTATTTTGAAAAGCCTTCGCATTAAATTGCACCTGCGTTCTGAGGGAATAAAAAGGGGAGCGCACACAAAAAAGCACAAGAACACAAAAAGCTTCCTCCATTCACTGCATAATGGTGTGTGAGTCGGTATGAATGTGTGTGGAGTCCACAGGCAGATCTGAGGTGACTCAGTGTTGTACTGACTGCTATTAAGTGTCCAAAACATAATTAATTGAGGCCATTTTAAAAAAAACATCCTCATCCATCCTGTCTTTTCTCCCTCGCTTGTCGCCACTGTTCTCTGTTAACTTCGCCTCCCTCTCATCTCACTCTGCACCCCCCCCCCCCCCCCCCCCTCTCATTTTCATTATCTGGGCCGAGCAGAGGCAGACAGGGATGGATGACAGAGGAAATTAAATTATCCTTATCGCCGTTGTGCTCCACGCAACGAGGCGCCGTGCGCCTCTCCTGCACGCACACTTTGACTCCGTGATTGCAGTGTCCTCCCGTGTTTACATGCGTCTCTCTCTCTCTCTCTCTCTCTGTCTCTCTTTTTCCTTCACAGTTGCCGTACAAGCAACAGGAAAAGTCTGATCCTGACCACCACCTCTCCCACGCTGCCTCGCCCACACTCCCCTCTCCCCCTCCCCGGGCACCTCGGTACGTATGGAGGAACAGGTCGCGCCTCAGCTGTGACCTTTTCTTCTTCATTCATTGATGGAGGACAGGGCAACTTTTTTCATCACTTGGATTCCACAGTATCTATTAAAGAATGAATAAAAACCAGTTCAAGGATATTTTATGCCGATTAAATGGGATTTTCCTGCCTCGGCTGGACAGCTATTTATTCCACTCTATTATCAGGGTCTATTAAACGGAAATTGGTTAAATTATCATAATCCCATTACGAAAAGACATTTAGTAAAAAATACTTATTTATTTTCTTGCCAGATTCAGAAGATTGATACAAAATACAGAATCCGCCGACCAACACCTCTAAAGCTCACTAATTGAAGTGTTATATCTTCTTTATTTATTTGGTATATTTGCACCTCAGTTTTTGTACGCTGCATCCTGTTTCTAGTCTTTGTGCTAAGCTAAGCTAACCAACCGGCTGCTGACTGTAGTTTCATATTTAGAGACATGGGAGCGGTATCAAACTTCTCACCCAACTATCGGCAAGAGAGTGAATATGCAAATGTCCCAAAATGTAAAACTATTCCTCTAAATAACTGAGTAGTCAATAACAAAAAACCCCATGCAGATAGATCTACATCATTTGTTAATCCATCAGAAGTCACTTTGACTGGCCTGGACTCTTTACCTGGTTTTGGAAATGACCAGGACCTGACTCACACGTTGGGTGCCACCACACACACTGATCCCTAAATCCGATACAGACGAAAGGTTTGTGCAGATTACACCTCGTCCTTATTCTGGCTGCTCCCTTAAATTAGTCGGCCTGATACATGCATCTATGAAAAAGCCCTCAATCATATCTCTCAGTCCAGCAACATAGCATTCATCAGGCTAAAAATCAATGATAGGCCTTTATGATTTGGAAAAAAAAATCGAAATCAATTTCACACCCTTTTACCCCCGAAAAGCCGACCCAATGTTAGTTACGCTGTCGTATTGAGCCACAGAATCAGAGGCGCTTCACGGGAAAGCTGAGGACAGCGTGGTAAGATGCTTTAAAGGGTGCTTTCCTGTGGTCATCTGGTCACAGAATAACTTGACTCTTTGTAACATCTCCTTTTACCACGCGTATTCTCTCCCCCATTGCGTCTCATCCTGTGTGCATGTCTTGTCGTCCCAACAGGAAGCAGCCCCCTGGACAGCCCGCGAAACTTCTCTCCCAGCAACCCGGGGCACTTCTCCTTCGCCCACTCCAGAAGGTCGCTGCATATGTTGATTCCAATGTCCAATTGTTTTTGAGCCGAAATGGTGTGAGAGGGACAGAAAGGGTTAGGAGGGAGAACGAGTGAGCGTCAGAGGAGAGAGGAGGTTGGGGATCTGTTGCGGTGCGAGGTCTCGCGCATTCCCGGGGAGCGGCTCCCGCTGCACTCGCGGGTTCTCACGGTGTAACGGGCTGACTCATGTATGACGGGGCCAAACCATTATATTCACAGTGTTTATTCAAGCTGCTCTGGTGACACATGGTCGGTGTGTGTAGACGGGTGGCCGTGAATCTGTTTGTATGAATGTGTTTTTACCAGAGTTTATAGTAGAACAAAGCAATGCCTCCTTGCACAAAGCCAGGTCCATAAAGAAATGGGTTTTTTTGTTCCCAGTTTAGTGTGGAGGAACTTGACTGGCCTACACAGAGCCCTGACCTCAGCCCCATCCAACACCTTTGGGTTGAACTGTCACAAGCCAGGTCTCATGTGGGCGACCCTCGCTAATGCTCTTGTAGCTTTTCCGAAGCCGTTAAAGCATAAAGAAGCCAAAGTGACTGCAGTAGTGCAAAAATAATGTGTTCTATAGGCAGAGATGTATGTGAAGAGGCCCAATTTAGACCGCTCTCTCTCTCTCTCTCTCTCTCTCTCTCTCTCTCTCGCTCAGACAGTGTTGGGAGTATAAATCCTCTGTCCTCATTTATCAGATCCGTCTGCGTGCCTGTCACTGTGCGACCGAGGCACACAGAAGCAAAATGAATGGGTCTTCTCACTGAGAAAGGCCCCTGGGACAAACTAGTGATAGAAGTCATTGGTCTAATGAATACAATTTTTTCAGTGTAGCTGAAATTGAGATGACTTCACATAATATGGGGGGAAAAGTGATCAGGGTTATGTCTACAGTCAGTTGTATTAATTCACAACAATGCCAACAATAATATTTTTAGACAGTTAACACAAGACAGCCGAGCTAATGTGTATCTGGGTTTCATGACAAAGTGTACGCGCCAGGTTTTTAACTGACGTTACATTTGTGTTCTCTGCAGAGATGGACGACGATGGTCTTTAGCGTCGTTGCCTTCTTCTGGATATGGCACCAACACTCCCAGCTCAACGGTAAGTAACTTCACCCCCTTCCCGTCAAATAAAAACTAGTACATGGTACTTCCATGTCTGAAAAGTGAAGCCGATGCGGAAGTGCCTTAAACTTACATTCTTTCTAATGGCCAGCAGGGGGCGACTCCTCTGATTGCAGAAAGAAGTCTGGTTGTATAGAAGTCTATGAGAAAATGACTCTACTTCTCTCTTGATTTATCACCTCAGTAAACATTGTAAACATGAGTTCATGTCTCAATCTCTAGTTTCAAGTCTTCTTCAATACAGCATGATGTTCATTTAGTACATTATGGTCCATTTAGAGTCAAATAGATTCAACCAACAACTAAACCCAATTAGCCTGGCCTCAACAGAGAAATATAAATGTTTATTTGATTGAAAAAAATGTATATATTATGCTGATCTTTATCACATTAATCTAAGTCAGTTGAGACGACATGGAAACTAGAAAAGCAGTTTTACGTCAGATATAAAAGGTTTGGCTCCCCGGGGATAAATTACTGTAATCAACACAGATGTGATCTCTGGAGTCTCCTTTTGCATCATCTGTCAGATTCTCATCAATGCCAAGACTTCATTATCATTATCATTAAGGCATTGCTGTTTAAAGCAAGCTTCATCATCAGTCTTCAGATCTTTCACTTAAAACACTCACACAACACACTGAAACGTGATCCATCTCCAGCATCACCTATTTTTCTCCCCCTTGTGTCTTTTGGTGTGTCTTGTTGCATAACCGCTACGTCAGAGGCTCGGTTCCTGCTCTCCATCTGGCTGTAGACGGGGGTGGGGGTGGGGGGGGGGGGGGTGATGAGTGCCAAGCCGGTGGGATAAGACGGAGAAACCGGCATGAGATGGAGCACATTCTGCTCCAATTTGAACACAGCCAGACACTATAATTAGAAGTAAAAGGATATTTTATTGAATTAATACTTGACTTGTATAAATGAGACTGAGTTGTGGTGCACAGTGCTAGCGTCAGCTCTGTCTGCTCCTCAGTTCCCTGATCCATTAAAAGATATAATCCCAAACATTTCCACACAAAAGATTTCGTCACTGAATGATATCGTGGTTTCATGAATTGTGTTCTTGCCAACAGTTATATGAGGAGATTCACACCGCTCGTTCGTACCGCAAATAGGAATCTACTGCCAGCAACCTGTTAGCTTAGCTTAGCACAAATACTGGAAACAAGGGGGGAAACAGCTAGCCTGGAACGTAACTCCCCATAAACTCCCCGCTTACCGAGACAATGGTTCAGAGGAATGGATAGGTGGAGAGACCTCAACGCAATCAGTAGGACATGCATGAAAAACCCAAAGGGAAATTGAGTCTCCACTCTTGTTTCATCCACCCTGTCACATCTGTCACCTGTGATTGATCGGGGATCGATCTTTCGATTAGCAAAGTAAGTGGACGAGGTCCAGGTCTCATGCCTCTGATGAAGGCAAATGTCGGGGCGAGACGAAGGTTAGTCTGTGAGACAGATTGATCGTCTGACCCAAGGCTCATTGGACGCCTTCATTCACTTTTAAAATCTCAGTTTGTCATCGGCGGTGTCCACAAGGTCTGCAGATATTGTAATAATGTATCTATTAGTAGGCAGAATATTAAGAGGGGCTGTTCGTCCATCTCCACCCTCACTAATATTCCCTTTTCTTGTCCTCATCTGCCAACCTCTCCCTCTGCTTCCTCTGCTTCCCCTCCTCTCCCCGCCCTTGTCTGCTTCCTCTTCCTCCTCCACCCCTTTGATCCTGCCTCCCCTCCTCTTCCTCTTCCCCCTCCTCTTCCTCTTCCCCCGCTCTCCAGTCCTCCAGCTCCTCTCAGGAGCGGCTGCACCAGCTGCCCTTCCAGCCCACCATGGATGAGCTCCACTTCTTATCCAAGCACTTTGGCAGCACCGAGAGCATCACGGATGATGATGGGGGCCACTGCTCTGCCCACATGCGCCCGCGCTCCCGCAGCCTCAGGTCAGCACCACCACCACCACCACCACCCATGAGATTAAAACAGTGACAAGAGCTGCCCAAAAGCACTATCCTCTTTTTTAAAAGGACTCTCTATAAGCAGATTTACAGGGGTTGCCCCTCCTTGATCTCCTTATTGCTTTTATATAACCTCCTGAATGTTCCTGGTTTAAAGCTAACATGTCGTGAAATGAACCAATAAATAGAGAAAGTTAGTGCTGTGTGTATATCAAGACAAGGTCACAACTAACTTAACGCCACAGCCTTCTTGGTTATATGACCAGCAACTTATGGTAGCTAATGTTAGCCAATGTTAGCAAACTATAAATTATAGATGTTGCACTATAACAGACATTCTGCTGCCTTTTGTTGTACCTCTGTTACACTGAGTGTTATTAGCATTTTCAGTTCAGCAAGTAGTAAACAGTTCAATTACCTCACTTAAAGCGAGCCTAAGTTACAATTGCAGAGGGGAAAAAGTCAGCTAACATTAGCTACAATAAGCTACCCTGTACCAAACCAGGAAGGCTGCAGCAGAAAAAGCCATGAATTGAACTGAGCATTTTAATCCCTTTGTCTTCCATTTTTAAGAGGGTAAATGTGGTATTTTTACTTATAGTCTCACTTTAATGTTGTACTTGTCTAGAAATACATGAACTACTAACTACTTTGTCTTTTTATTGGATCATTTTGAGTGCTAATCTAATCTTAAACACGGTTCAGATGTGTTCCTTATTACAGAAAAATGCATTTTAACCATTTTTCTTTTGCCAAATGTTTTGAACTATATTCCATGTTTTTCTGCCCTCCCCAGCCCAGGACGCTCCTCCTCCTGCTATGATAATGAGATCGTCATGATGAACCATGTGTACAAAGACCGCTTTCCGAAGGTGAGACGTACACACACACACACACACACACACAAACACACAAATCTGCTTTGTGATAAACATCATATTCCATAAAAATATACAAAACAGTGAGCAAATCCTTAAGCCGACTGAGCATTAAACCAATTTTTCAAGCCACAATAACGTTCTAATCCTATTTAGTCAGAGCTCATATTTTAGAGAAATAACAAGGGGGTATAATTTATGATTTACCATGTTCAGAGATCCGTGTATAACAAATGCACAGTAAACACAAAAAAATGAAATGAAATAAAAACATGAGTTAAACCATAGCAAACAAGATTATGTGGCACTGCCAAGACACGATACGTTTACCCTGTCAGAGAGAATATTTAGTTTAGTGCACTTAGAAATGCTGCCACAGCCGTGAACAGTTAAACAAAAGAGACTTTCTCTTTTGCCTCATTGTTCTTCCTTTCACACTCTCGGCTGACTGAGGTCGGTATCAAAAGGAAGTGGGCTGACAGCTTCCACAGAGATAAAAATCCAGCCTTAGGAAATTGGGCAGTAATGTTTGGAGTTCATTCGAGGTAAAAGCTCTTTGGGCTTTTCCTCACACAAGTCAAATGGAGAAAAAAAAATTGCCGTTGCATTGAAGTCAGTGTAAAGCAGCAGCGCCACACTGTCTGAGGCACAAATTATATTGCTTTCTGAACTTTCCAGTCACAAAGCTCTGGGTCTTCTAAAGAAATATTTTTTTTAACTTAATCCCTGCCGCTTCTACTCCCGCTCCCCATCCTCACCGTCTCTTTCTCTGTTGCTCCTGTTCTCTCGTGCTCCCCGCCTTTCGGGATATCCACCAGGCCACAGCACAGATGGAGGGGAGGCTGGCTGAATTCATCCAGGCTTTCTCTCCGGAAAATGTTCTACCACTGGCTGATGGAGTCCTCAGCTTCATTCACCACCAGATAGCTGAGCTGTCCAGAGACTGCCTGGCCAAATCCCGCGAGGGCCTCATCACCTCTGTGTACTTCTTTGAGCTGCAGGAGAACCTGGAGAAGCTTCTACAGGATGTGAGTTACAGAAAAGATACAATGCCGACGAACTCATGTAAAAGCAAGTAAGCACTAATGAGTTAATTTGCATCAGAGCTGGATATCAAACCGCAATATCTTTTGAGTGACAGTAACAAAATTATAGTTTTTAAGAGAGAAAAAAATCTATATCTGCACTTCTCATTAACGTTTTCATACAAACAATGGGAAACCCGACAGTTGAATTCTGCGTTTCAGCTCTATGGCGCGTTTTAGCATCTTTTAACTCATTATTTCCGTTTCACAGCCTGCATCGTTAACTGTTTTGGTTCAGTCTCACGGCTCTCATGAATTATATTTTCAGCAGCAGCTGTTTGTCTCAAAATATCTTTAAAAACCCACCGAACGCTACCTGCACTGCACCAAACTGAAGACAGACAAAGTGAGCGCCTAGCTAGGGAACGTAGCGGAGCATCGATCTAAAGCTAAAGAGCCAGATATTTCCCACAGGAGTGCTTGGTAATGTCCAAAAACAAAGTCAAAAGGAGCGTGAATATCGACTTCACATTCATCACATGAACACAAACATGATTCTAAATGAACACTAGCGTTGCTTTGTGTCTGTAGGATGTGTAAACAAGCACTTGCTAACACGTTTGCCATCAGTGTCCGTGTTTAGAGCTTGTTGTGGTTTATGTAAGGTTTACATAAACTAATTGTCACCAATTTTAACATTTGAGAACATTGGTTTCTTCTGTTCGAAAATATTTGTCACGGTAGAATAACAAAGAATATTAACATATCATTTTAGTGTTGGTACAAAAACTCAGGTATCATACTTCACTAGCATTGAGAAGCTTCAGATGATACCGCTGGGCAAATTAAAGCAAAACAGACCCAGAAACAAATATATCTTTCTGAATGAGCGATGCAATCTGATGCCGTGGAAGGTTATTGACGGATAGAGTCGGCTCAAGTCTTCTAATTTCATTCAAACCTGTGATGCCTTTGAGACGAGACGAGATTGGAATTGCTGCGGTAAATGCAGGCTAATTGTGCTCGGAGCAGATAACAGGTATCAGGCAATTTCATCGCCGACCTCATTTTGGCGGCTTGATTGGAATGCTGTGATTCTTCTGGGTTGCCTGGTTTTGGCTCGATAGTATCGGCTGTTTTTTCACGATGAGATATTCTCAACGGTGTCAGACTTTGCAAATGTTAATGTAAATCTTCTCTCTCTCCGACAGGCCTTCGAGCGTTCGGAGAGCACCGAGGTGGCCTTCATCACGGAGCTGGCGAAGAAGCTTCTCATCGTCATCTCCCGACCGGCCAGGCTTCTGGAGTGTCTGGTAAGATGACGTCCCGTCCCGGCTGCCACGTTCACAATCCTCATCCTGCCCATTTCCACGGTTCACGTCCCTCTTGTGACTTAACACAAATCGATTTTCTCTAGATAAACATGGGCACAGACACTTGTTTGTTTGCCGATTAAAAGCATTTAAGCACTCTGATGTACCACACAGCGGGGGCAGAAAATCAAACTTAAAGAGCCCGGTCCAGTCCGTCTGGATGGCGAATGCATTTGCATTTAGATTAGAATTCGTCTCGCCACAGTACGACTAATACTAGTCGGCGGCCCCCTGCTGTCGGACCGCCTTCCCGTCTGACTCAGACCGTGACCATGGTGTCACTTAAAGTTGGAGGATGTCTATGTGTGTGTTTGTCTGGTTGTTTCTCTGGTGTGTGTGTGTGTGTGTGTGTGTGGTTTTATAACCGTCTTTGCGTCCCACTCGATGAGTCGATGTTTTTCCTCATAGTATTTGATTACGAGTGACAGCGGATACCGAGACATGGAGAATTGATACGTCGATGTAATTTCGAAACCTGGTTTTCTGCATTTCGCTGCAGTCGGATTACAGTCCGCGTGAACCATTGCATGTTTTTGAAATCGCTAGTATCCAGGTTTTTGGATCAGCAGCCAGGAGTTTCCCGGAGTGGTGCAATGGATGAAACACTGCAATCCAACATGTCAGCATGCGATGGAACCTTTTCCGCTCGACAATATTTGTGGTTATTATCACACTAACAACGATTTCATTTGAGCAATTCTCATTCAGTTTTTATACTAACAAGCGGAATGGAGACAAAATAACCAGTCAGAAATGTTCCCAACTCTCCAGATGCCTGAAATTGTGGCAGAATGTGACACTATCAGGTTGAGGAAGTGTGTCAGCAAACCTAAAGTCACTGTGAAATGGAAGTTAGGGTGTCTTCATTTACTGTACTGTGACTTATTTTCCAGTGGAATGGAATGTGTGGGCATGGTAGAGTTACAAGAGGATTGAAATCAAATTCTTCAGCTTTGGTTCGATCACTTAAAGGTGGGCAAAGAGGACACATTTGTAAAACTGACGGAGAGATGTTATCAGTGTGAATAATAGCGAGCACATAATGTGCAAAAGTCGTTTTCTGTGCCTAAAATGTCTCATCACAGGCTCGTAATTATACCTAGTTTCTGTATTTCTACCATTTAGCTGCTGGTCTGCACTGGCCTAATGATCTGGGCTGATTGGAATGAACGGTGTCTGATTAAATAGAACATACAGCTTGTAAAGTGTAGCTTTCAATGGGAAAGCAGTCCTAAAACAGAATCCAAGTCTCAGCCGAGGCTGAACAGACTGCAGTGATGGTGTCTTCCAGAAACATGTCTTGGACCTGCTCCAGAGGCAGTGAATCATCAAACAACTGCTAAAAGCAGCCACGGCGGCTTTACTGGGATATGGAAACATTTTTCTGATTTACATTTAAACCAGTTTATCCGGAAGCAATTTAATGGAGCAGCTCTAAAAAAAATAAATTAAAAAAAACGTTCCACCTGATGACATCACGTTGACGTCTTCATGCTCTGGTTTCCAGGAGTTTAATCCCGAGGAGTTCTACCATCTGCTGGAGGCGGCGGAGGACCACGCCAAGGAGGGTCACTTGATGAAGACGGATATTCCTCGTTACATCATCAGCCAGCTGGGACTGACCAGAGACCCTATAGAAGGTGAGGGGGAGAGACAGAAACGCACACATGTAACTTATCAGAAAAATAAATGAGCTGACAGCTGGTTTATATGTTTCTCCTCAGATATGGTAAACCTCGATAGTTACGACAGCGAGGGGCCGCTGACGCCCGAAACAGATGACTCGACGGAGGTGAGATCCGAGATTGATCCTAAATGTGGTCGTTTCTCCAACGCTCATTCCGTCCCCACATCCATCAGCCTTTTTTTCTGCCTCCGCGCCGACGACAGCGGTTCCATTCTCGTTAACACGTCATATCTCAAATTTGGCAGAAAATGTCCACCTGGACTCAAGGATGTACTGAATCCATGACCTATTGACCTCACAAAACACGTCTCTGGCCATAACTCAAGATTTCAAATGCTAATTATGACAATGTTCACACACATGTCTAATAGGATAAAATAACAAAGTGATGACATGTTGGACAGACATGTAAACTGTAACTTGACTGGTTGGTGGAGGCAGGCGTACAACCGCAAGGCGGTTATTGTAGTTTATTTTTCCAGAGTGACTTTTCACAGAAAATGTCTGCTTCATCTGCTAATGACTTGGCGTATATACACACATCTAATTTAGCTCATTTATGCTGAAGCATAAAAAACAGTATCTCCCCCCCCCCCCCCCTCTCTCCTTGAATCTGTGGGCCATCCCTCTTGCATTAGGCACGCCTCCAACTGCCAAAATTAAGCTAAGTAGGCAAAAAAAAGATTAGACAAGAGGAAGGGGCGTATAGTCCGAACCAGAGTTCTCTGTACAGATGGTTTAAATGTGCGTCACTAAAGTTACGGTGCCAAAAGAATGTGATTTTCTTGACGATGAGACAACATGAATGATTTATGTCATTTGGCTGTTTTGTTCGATTTCACGCTGGATCATTTTTAATATCAGCATTGTGATCTTTGATCCACAGGGTAAGATTAGAGCGATGAAAGCACCAGAAGAAGTAGACTTCCAGACCATCAAGCTGATCAGTAATGGAGCGTACGGGTGAGTAGAGTAGAGCGTTAGGGCGTACTTACATTACATCTGTAAGTCAGGCATGCGGGACAAGAATAACATGTGCCTCTGTGGGTGGTGGTGGTGTGTGTGCACTAGTGCTGTGTACCTGGTGCGTCATCTGGAGACCCGCCAGCGGTTTGCCATGAAGAAGATCAATAAGCAAAACCTGATCCTGAGGAACCAAATCCAGCAGGCCTTCGTGGAGAGAGACATCCTGACCTTCGCAGAGAATCCCTTTGTCGTCTCCATGTTCTGTTCCTTTGAATCCCGCCGGCACCTCTGCATGGTCATGGAGTATGTAGAGGGTAAGAATATATCTGTGGGGGTGTGTGTGGGGGTGTGTGTGTCTCAACTGGTGGGAAAAAATAATTTTGTTCTGCCCACATCAACACCGCCAGTTATTTAATGTTTTATTATGTTATGTTATGTTGAGTTATGTTCCTTGTCAAGATATTACCATTTCAACTTCAATGCATTTAGATTTTTAATAAGTATAAGTGAGGATGTGTCCCACATTCACTCTTCACACTTATTCTAAGCAGGTTTTGAGTACATAGTGTGCTCTAAAAAAAAGTAAAAATTCACAACTGCTCAAACTAGACGGTAGGCGTACTAAATATGGTTGTTTTTTCCCACAATGCAACGGGGGAGAGGAAATGGAGGCGCTGCCCCCAGCTGGAGAAAAAGAAATCGAATCAATTGTTTGTGGTGATGAAACAGCTCCCGAAAGAAAAAAAATAGCATTACATTTGAAGACATGTTGCGATCCCAATTCTGGAAGCTTTAAACGGTCCAGGAGACGTGGGCGAGACTAATCGAATAATGAACTGTGCTGGTGCAGGTGGAGACTGTGCCACTCTGCTGAAGAACATTGGGGCTCTGCCCGTGGAGATGGCGCGCATGTACTTTGCAGAGACCGTCCTCGCGCTGGAGTACTTGCACAACTACGGCATCGTGCACCGTGACCTCAAGCCCGACAAGTAAGAGATTGCAAAGAGATGATGCAAATTGTGACGATGCGTGACTAGAACACTTGCTATTTCTTTTTTTTTTTGCTATTCCAAAAGAGCGTAAATAAAGCTTGTATGTGTTCACTTTGCTGTTTTTATACTCTCAGCCTCCTGATTACCTCAATGGGCCACATCAAGCTCACGGACTTCGGCCTGTCTAAGATGGGTCTGATGAGTCTGACCACCAACTTGTATGAGGGGCACATAGAGCAGGACACTCGGGAGTTCTTGGATAAACAGGTAAGACAACATACAAATGACTCAAGTCCATTCGAAATAACTCAAGGAGCCAAATGTCACATGGACAATTTATTAAAGTAATTTTGATTTACCTGCACTTTTGATTAAATATATTAAAATAATCGCACACATGCAATGTAGCTGTAAACTGTCTTTTTTTGGCTGTACCGCCGCAGTGCAGACTCTCCAGAGTAAAGTTTAAATATAAAACGTCCTTTGATGTCTTCATCTCTATGCAAAGATATTCCCCCGTCATTGTGTGCCAGGCATATCTGAAGCGTGAAGAAGAACAGTTGGCAGAACAATAGGCCAGTTTTACCTCATTAGAATCAAATTCTTTTTATTTTCTCGAAGCCTTTCCTTCGGGCGCGCACGCTTTGAAACTAAGCCTCGTCATTTTGTTTCCCCCGCAAACGCATTTACGGCGGCCAGAAATCCGTCAGCATTCAGTGCATACCCATCTGCACATGAACACCCCTCGCTGGGGGCTTTCATCTCGTCTCAGCATCTCTGAAGAGGTCTTCTTAGCCTGGCAGGAATATGCATGCTCATGTGCAACCATATGTTATGCACAGGTAGTGTAGAATAAAAGGTAGAAAATATATCATTATGACAAGCTGGTTTAGAATAATCTGAGTAGATTTCTATTTCAGATCAACCATCAAAGTATAATTATGTGACGTTAAATTAGATGTTACAATAAATGTTAGTGCTTATCGGTAGCAAAAATGCACAAACCTGTAGAATCTAACACACAAGAAATCAAGAAATCAATTTTTCCTTCAGGTGTGCGGAACTCCGGAGTACATCGCCCCGGAGGTGATTCTCCGTCAGGGTTACGGGAAGCCAGTGGACTGGTGGGCTATGGGCATCATCCTGTACGAGTTCCTGGTGGGCTGTGTGCCTTTCTTTGGAGACACCCCAGAGGAGCTGTTCGGCCAGGTCATCACAGGTGAAGGGATCAGAGGTCTGAAGTTGAATGAGCGTTATTCTACACACTTTTCCTCACGTGTTTCCTCATGTCCTCCTCTCTCTCTCTCTCTCTCTCTCTCTCTCTCTCTCCTTTCTGCTGTAGACGACATAGTGTGGCCAGAAGGGGATGAGGCTCTCCCTATCGACGCCCAGCACCTGATCTCCTCCTTTCTGCAGACCAATCCATTGGTTCGACTGGGCACAGGTCAGTCACCTAGACTAGTGGTTCCCAGCCCCTATTTTATTCCTGGACTCTATAAGTATCAGTATCTATTTTGGCCGAAACCATTGGTCCTTATTTATTTTTAGAGGTAAATTCTTCGGTGTGGATATGTTTTGTACTCCTACCTCTTTGAGGGGAAGAAGCTGGAAGTTACCTATCTATCTATTATTAACTATGTTTATCATCTATTTATTATTTTAAGCTAAATATATCAACCATTTATCCACTATTTTAAGATGATTTTTCAACCATTTATTCATTTTTATTAGCTAACTTTTTCAACCATTTATTCAGTATTTTAAGCTAATCATTTTAACCGTTTATTCATTAGCTAACTATATCAACCATTTATCCATTACTTGTAGCTAACTGTTTCCATCTCAAAAGTGGTGCTCTGGTGTCACAGTTGACTCAATCTGTGGCTTTTTTTTTTTTTATTAAATCATAATTTCATAGTCTCCGTAGTCTCTCCACGTAACGTTAAATGTACCCTTGGTTGGGAATCACTGACCTAGAACACTAACGTCCTGCCTGTAGGCTCACCAGTTCAGTTTACCCAAATAAGTCAACTTCTGTCTGGGTCAAAGTGCCTCTGCTCGCTTCAGGGGCCGCAGTTCTTACCTGTCCGTCTTTGTCTCCCCCCCCCCCCCCCCCTCCCCTCCCATCCTCTGCCTTCTAGGTGGTGCTTTTGAAGTGAGGCAGCACTCCTTCTTCACAGAGGTGAACTGGAACAGCCTGCTGAGACAGAAGGCAGAGTTCATCCCTCACCTAGAGTCTGAGGAAGACACCAGTTATTTTGACAGTAAGTCTCCTGCTTGGGATTCCACGATAGCTACGGTAAATGTAGAAGAGTTTGCAGCTTATCGTGTTAATCTCTGCCTGTTCGTCACCAGCCCGTTCTGAACGCTACCATCACGTGCAGTCATACGATGAGGACGATACCAACGACGACGAGCCCGTGGAGATACATCGCTTCTCGTCCTGCTCCCCTCGCTTCAGCAAGGTCAGACCGGGCATTCACGTCAAAACATTTATTTATCTACATAGAGAATGTTCGAAGTGTTCAAAATGACATTCGGTCCACAGAACAAAACAATGTCAAACCGTCTGTTTGTTGTGTGGGCCTGCAGGTGTACAGCAGTATGGAGCATCTGTCCCAGCTGGAGCATAAACCCCCTGGCGTGACCCTGCGGGAGCACAAGGTCCCCAGGGAGGATCGAGTGGCCAAGAGAGAAAGTCTGGGTAGCCTCACCCTAAGGGACAAGAGCTGGAGGACTGGATCGCCTGAGATGTGAGCGCAAAAAATAGTGAAGAATGACATGATTGCTGTGTTTCTTTGTCATTTCTTTTGTCCATCTAGCCACTTTGAGATGGCGTGAGAATGACTTCATACCAAAGTCTGACTGCTTTGCTTTTCTCAGGAAGCGCTTATCCTGCTCCGAGTCCTCCTTCACCGAGAGCGACTACAGCCCACCGTCCGGGGCCCGGAGACGCTTCTCCGCCCTCATGGACACGCACCGCCTGGCCTCCCCTCTGGAAGTGGACTCTGAGCTGCCTGTCCCCAGCAGGCAGCCTCCGATGACGACCAGAGGGGCTTCCCTGGAAGGAGCCATGGGTGCCATCGCCTCTCAAGGCGATCTGAGAACACTCATCAAAGACGGCAACGGGCTCACAGCCGGAGGTAAGAAACAAGGATGAGAAAGCACGATGTCACTTTGTGGCCCCTAAACTGTTTCATCACAATTTATAACGAGAGCTTCCTGTCGCTACCATGCCACAGAGAAGATTTTGAGACCCGCTGACGCGCCGTTGCCTCTACCGGGCAGTGCCTCTGTTCTGGGGCTTATGGACTCACAGGGGCCCCGTGGGGCCGCCACGGACCTGGTGCTGCGGAGGGTCCGCCACCAGCAGCTCTCAGCTGAAGGAGAGAAACGTAATCCACGACCAGGGACCAAAGTTATCAAATCCGCTTCCGCTACGGCTTTGTCTGTCATCATTCCTGCAGGTAAACGCACCGGTTATATGACATCAGCGAATGACCTGTAAAAAAAAACGTATTTAAACCTGAACTCCATCCCTCTCTCCTCAGTGGAGCAACATGTCGCCTCCCCGCTGGCGAGCCCCATGTCTCCTCGCTCCCTCTCGTCCAACCCGTCCTCCCGGGACTCTTCTCCCAGCAGAGACTACTCCCCCGTGGTCAACGTCCTGCATTCTCCAATCACCATCCACCGCTCGGGGAAGAAGTACGGCTTCACTCTCCGAGCCATCAGAGTCTACATGGGAGACAGTGACGTTTACAGCCTGCATCACATGGTCTGGGTGAGAGAGCAGAGCAGATAATCCAACTTTCTTTCCGAAGCATATTTCATACATGCAATACTGCTCCAAGTACTTCACATTAAATTGTATAAAACAAACTAAAGGGTGCTTTATCAAGATTTTGAAAATGGGTCTCAAGATGTTTTTTAAAGGAATTCACAAAGAGTTGTCTAATAGTTACAGCAGGCTGTTCCATAGTTTTATGGGGCCCCCCATATTTATTTTTCTAAATTGTATTTATACATTTCTTTGCATTAAAAAGAGCAATTTATGGTCTCACATTGCCAGCATGCTAACTGAAAGTTTGGTTAGATGATACCTACCGTTTCCTAAGACATAGCTATGAACTTTTGAGATAATGTGTCTGAGTGGAAACAATCCTGTATAATGAAAAAATGAGGGGACCAAGTATGAAACCCTGTGGAACACCATATGAAATATAATGGATATCTGAAACATGGCTCACCAAGCTTTTCTAGAACATGGTTTACCAGCCCCCGCTAGAGCTTTAGCATGGAGATAGCTTTCCTGTGTAAAGGCCTTTTTGTTCTAATCACAGCATGTGGAGGATGGGGGTCCCGCCCAGGAAGCTGGTCTTAGCGCTGGTGACCTCATCACTCACGTAAACGGCGAGTCGGTCCACGGTCTGGTCCATACAGAGGTGGTGGAGCTCATCCTGAAGGTGAGGACTAGCTACCGAACTAACTTAGATATCCATTGCAAGATCTTTATGGGATGGCTCCAATAAAATGTGCTTTTATATATATATATATGTATATTATCTACAGAGTGGAAACAAGGTGACAGTTACAACTACTCCATTTGAGAACACCTCAATAAAAGTGGGTCCTGCCCGCAAGTCCAGCTATAAATCCAAGATGGCACGGCGCAGCAAGAGGACAGGAGCCAAGGAGGGACCAGAGTGCGTTACTGCAGTATAGATTGCATTACAAGGATTCACTGTCTTTCATGTTTTACATCCCTTTATTCTCCTCACCATATGTTTTTTTTTTTTTGTCCTTTCAGGAAGAAGAGAAGCTCCCTCTTCAGGAAAATCACCAAGCAGTCCAACCTGCTCCACACCAGCCGGAGCCTCTCCTCTTTAAACCGCTCTCTGTCATCCGGAGACAGTCTCCCAGGCTCCCCCACCCACAGCCTCTCCGCCCGCTCGCCCACTCAGAGTTACCGCTCCACTCTTGCTGAATCCCCTTACGTGGGTTAGTATTTAAGGCCGAGAACACGTGCGTGTTTTCGTACCTGGTTTGGCTCTCTGATGGGCCTGAAAACAATCACTTAGGATGGAGAATATATTCTTACAAACTCAAAACATAGGGTGTACTAGTGGCGCTGTGGACACATGTTTTCAAGAGTGGGCCACCATTTAGTTTGTTGTCAAGTAAATGTGGACGTTAAAGTCCGGTACCACTGCTCAGTGTGGTTGGCTGGGCTTTGTCCCTCCTTTAACCACACCTAACAGTGAGGTCACAGTGTACTAACACCCCCTGGAGTACACCGTGACATCACTACAACAACTTGAAAAGTTCAAACCACTAGAGGTCAGCGAAAACAAGAATTTCAAGGGATCTTATGTGACTCTTCAATATCGTCCCATTTTTCTCTCTTGTGTCGTGATCTATTATTTTTTTTCCAGAAGATGAATATTTTAAAATAATTAAACACATAATCACATTTTACTGCGAACGTTTTTAATTCTCGACAGAAAATAAAAAATAAAATGTTGACCATATTTATTTCCTCCCCTCTCCTCAGGCACCTCCTCCCAGAGCAGCTCCCCAGCATCCAGTACGCCCAACTCCCCCGCAGCCTCTCACCACATGAGGCCCAGCTCCCTGCACGGCCTGTCTCCCAAACTCCACCGCCAGTACCGCTCCGCCCGCTGCAAATCCGCCGGCAACATCCCGCTGTCCCCCCTGGCTCACACCCCCTCCCCGACCACCTCGTCTCCTCCTCCCCTCTCTGGCCACACGGTGGGGAGCTCCAACACCACGCAGACGTTCCCCGCCAAGCTGCACTCCTCGCCCCCCGTCTCCCGCCCTCGCCCCAAAAGCGCTGAGCCGCCCAGGTCCCCCTTGCTGCAGCGGGTGCAGTCGGCAGAGAAGCTGGGCGCGCCGATGCTGCCGTCCTCCTCCTCCTCGTCGTCGTCGCCCTCCCCTCTGACCGGCGGGGTGTCGCTGCGCAAGCACAGCCTGGAGGTGGCGCACGGGGACTACAGGAGAGAGTCCTTCCACTGCGAGCACAGTCTGCAAAGCCTGCTGGAGATGGAGGGAGAGAACGGACCCGCTCCCCCGTCTCCTTCATCCTCCTCCTCCCCCTCTCCTCCCATGGGAGGAGAGATCGGAGGCCTGAAGCCCGCGAGGAGGCTGGGAAGGCAGGAGTCGCCGCTCAGCCGTGACACCCTGCTCCCGCCGAGAGAGAAAGACACGCAGACCGCAGCGTCGGAGCTCGGCGTCTCGCAAACTGAGAGCGTGGCTACCAAAGCCGAGTCCAAGACCAGCGTAGTTCATACAAGTAAAGCCACAGCTGAGGTTCTAAAGAACAACGCAAGTGTAGCGGCAGCGAAGTCAAGTCCAGCGCTGGTTTCATCCACTACGGAGGCCAAGCCGAGCCCAGGGAACAAAGCTCAAAAAGCAGGCACTTCAGGTTGTGAGGCAACAGTCTCCAAGAGTAAACTCGGTGAGAAAATCCCGATTCCCGGCACATCAAAGGGCCTGCAGCAGCAAGAGAGTAAGCAGCAGAGTGTTCAGACAGATGGAGGGCCTGCGACTAAAGCTCAGGAGAAGACTGAGGAGAAAGCCAAAGGCACCGTGGGTGCAGACGAAGGAAACACACAGAAAGTACCGTCTGCAGAGCAGTCCAAGCCACGAAAAGGCGCAGAATCGGGAGAGAAGGGAAGCATCGACAAAGCGACTGAGACGACCAAAGTCAAAGGACCCGCGCCCCCAATTCCCACCCAGGTTCAAACCCACGCCAGATCCAAAACGGAGAAGGCGTCGAACAGTTGCCGCGGTGGGGCCAAGGAGGAGCGGGCACACCTGGAGGTCCTGGAGGAGAACCCCACGTCGCCGTCCTCCAACGCAGCGTCGCCCTGCTCGGGCAAGTCTCGCCCCATGCCGCCGGGGGACAAGGCCAGCTTTGTCACCCAGCTCACGAGCGTGGCCAAGACGGTGCTCGGGCCCATGAAGGGGGGCTCGCAAGAGGGGGCCAAGGCGAGAGACGCCTCCAAGACGAGCGACGAGAAGCGGGGAGGCGCGGCGGGAAAGCCAGACTCCTCGTCCGGGGGCGGTCGCCGCGGCGCTCAGGCGGCAGCCTCGGCCGGCACTGCCGCAGTCCAGTCCGATAAAGGCAACATCCGCGGCTCCAGGCACCACTCGTGATAAGAGAGCGTCGGAAAAGAGTCTGAGTCTCCCATGCAATGCCTTTTTACTGTAGCGTCACACTGACATATCAACAGGACTTTGAGTGGAGGGGGGACATAACATGCCTGAAGAAGTGACACCAAATAGATGACGTGCGACATGTAGGACACACAAGACGTGAACAAAGATGGTATCGTAATGTAGGCCCGTGTATGTACTGTATGTTCAATGTTTTGTATATAAGGGGGGAGGGGCTGCATATGTATTAATGCATGTCCGACACTGTACATGGAAAAAAAAATGAAAATATTTAAAAAGGAGATGAAAAAAAATATAAAGCCGAACCTCAAGGTGGTGAACACTGTGAACAACTTTTCAGCAGGCCAACTGTTAACTGTGTGTGTGTGTAAACAAGCAGTTTGTTCTGTTATAAACGGGACATTACTCACTCATTTCACATCCGCTCCTCCACGAGTTCACGCTCCGCGTATAGCGAAGATATAACGGCAGAACATAAACGGGAGCCTGGACCAAGATATCAGAATACGGTGGATCAGCTGGCGGGCTTCAGATCTGTGTATGGGCTGAATTTTAAGTGGAATTGAAAAGAGGGAGATGAGATGAACTTGCACAGGGACACTATGCAATGTGCTGATAATGCCACGTTTTCTTCTTTTTTTTCTGGTGTCCCCCAATTACTTAAGTTTACATTGTGCTCCAGACAAGAACAGAAGACAAAAGAAAGGGATGCAGTAAGCCAAGCAAACACATTTCTTTTGTTGTTGTTTTAAACGTCTCCATCGATCGTAGTGAAATGTGCAATTCTGTATTTTAGGCTATTAAGTGAACACACTGGTTTGTCTGGTATGGAGGCAAAATGCGTAAAGAACTTACAGGAGAGTAGGCCGGATGCTCCTTCCCTCACTCTTTTCTATTTATGCAGTTGTACCGTGTATATTGTGTAATGTTACGTGTGAAGGAAAGTGCCAGTCTTTTTGTTTCGGGATGATGTGATTATTGTTTTTATTTTGTTGTTTACACTTAAATGTATAATAATAATATGCAATCCAACAGTGCCCAGTTTCATGAAACGGAGCACCCTTTGTCAGTGATACGAGTAGTAGACTTTACACTGAAGACAGGAGTAGATAGGTGGAGAGCATCTTAGTGGTGAGGTCGTGTGTGTTCTTGTGTGTTGCAGCTCCTCGTAGTTTTTTGGGACACCGGGCCCAGGCCTGTCTTAGACTGCCACCTTGTGGACCACGTCGCACTACACCGACAGTCCCGAGGTACAGAGAAAGATCAGGGGGTACATGTTGCCTGGGAGGGTCTTTCCATTTCATACATATAATAAAATATCCGGATGCATAACACATTAAGATCGAGAGCTTTGCAGTCTGAGCTTAACAAGTCTTTGTTTTTATACCCATTACTAAGATGTCGTGGTGGTCAGACATTAACCCGATGTTTGCAACTGTGTTTTTGTGGTGTGATGTGGGAAAATTGCACTTTATTTTGTGTCGAATATTTCTTTTAATTTACTGGTCCTATATATGTATTTGATTATTTTTTTCTATTCGTTTTATTTATGAAACTTTTTTTTATCTATTCAAACGTTTTTTTTACACGTCACAATTTCTGCGTTACTACTGAAATTACATATTTATACATTTTACATTTAGACTGAGGAATCTACCAAATCTGCGTGGCTACCGCGTGCGTGCATGTCTGAAGTTGTGATATTCTTGTCAAGTCCATCTTTGTGCCCGTGTTTGATTTCGTGGTTTTTTGGGGGGTTTTGTTTTACAGCAGCAACTATCTCACACTGTTGTTGTCCATTACATTGCTACATATTTACTTGCCACCGTTGTGAAAAACCAATGCAAAAAGCCTATAGTGCAGAAATGTAATAAAAAGCAGAGAAACCCCTCGTTCTGTCTGACTTTATTTAAAATATGAACAGTATGAAATGATCATTTTGAAGGATAATCGAGGGCTCGCTGTCATTGGTCCTCTGTTAACCAATCACAGCGGAGCCCACGCATGACCGGTATAAACAGGAAGTTTATAACCTGCTCCTTCTCGAGGACCGATTGGAGACCTTTATTAACCACCAACGAAACAAAAACAGGAGCATTCTTTAGATAACTCATTCAATGACTTGCTTTAATTAAAGAAGAAGCAGTGACGATGTCCGAATGAAGGTAAGAGATGAATGTCGGGCTTTGAGAATTTTATAAATGGAGTTTTGCTGCGAGTGGACGGACTGTGAAGTTTTTGGGTACCTGAGAGTTTTTAACTGCTTGTTTTTGCGGGGAGGGGGCTTGAAATGAAGAATTTATATTCAGATGTGCTTTTTATTCGCGTAAAAGGAATTAGGGCGGCATGTTATGTCATCAGTTAATTAATCTCGTGGACTAACGTGTCGCTAACATGTCAAAAAGGACAATTGGCCTCCATTTTGTCATATGTTGTCTAAACCAGCGGTTCCAATGTTTATAAAAAGTTACATTTCACCGTTAAAAGTACCTAAACATGATGTGATTAACAGAGGTGCCTATGATTTATGTTCTACTCGTGTGTAGTATATATACTGTATGACTGTAACATGACTGTGGATTTTATGTTGTGAGATAATAGACACACGTTACTAAAGAGCTACACTGAACATGAATATTTTACCACACATCATTGATTCTCTCATATTCTTTTGGGGTTTTTGAGCTATGGGTTAGTTATGACCTGGAAAAGGAATTAGAACTATATTTTAACCAGATTTATTTTGGTTGGAAGTACATTCACTCAAGTACTGTACTTAAGCACAATTTTGACGTACTTTTACTTTGCTTGAGTGCTTTCATTTTATGCTTATACTTCTACTCCTTTACATTTCAGAGTGAACAATAGAAGACTACTTTTTACTCCACTGCAGTTATTTGATAGCTATAGTTAGGAGTTACTTTTCAGATTAAGATTTAATATATATATATTATTAAGTACAATGCAATTTTTAAAGATGAAACCAATGGTTCTCAGACTTATTTTTCACCACAAAAAAAAGCAGTATTCAGTTGGAGTCCCTTGTCATGTTTCTTCTGATCCTTATGTACTTTTACTTAAGTAGCATTTGCATGCAGGATTTTTACCCTTTGTGGAGTATTTTTACATTGTCGTACTGATATTGTTACCTGGGTAAAAGATCCTTCTTCTCCAGCCCCTGATTACACTACTGACATATACAACCATGTCACGGCACCAGTGGTGTCGGTGAGTCTTGAGCTATGTGATGTTTTATCAGCCAGATGTGGAGGACAATAGTCCGCCAGCACTGAGATTCCTTCAGTCACAGGATGCAGTCACGTGGTTTCCCTCCTTACTTACTGTCATGGGGAGTTATTGACTTTGCTGCGGTTAGCGATAATAACCCATCGGTTCCAGGGGGCAGATCCCCTCTGTTTTATCCTGTTGACTGTACTCGACTGCATCGTCCTTCAGGGTCGCATGTCTTCGTAGGTTGCTATGGCGATAAGGAGCAATCCGTCACGCTCGGTCTCGGTCGCCTTCGGTCGTCATGAACCCCAGCGCCGCCTCGGCTCGCTGTGAGGGCCGGTCCCCTGAAGACGAACCGATGGACGACTGGCTCTTCCTCTCCTCTGATTCTGCCTCACCCCCGAGCCCGGAGGTGAGCAGGAGCCAGGAGACGGAGGACAGGGAGGACAGGGGCCAGCTCAAATCCAAGTTGATCTCGGCGTGGAACAGTGTCAAATACGGTCTGTTGTCACCGCCCTCACGTCCTGACTGTTTTTCTATTGTCAGATCTGTGTGTTCCCTCTTGGTTCGCGAGATTAAAAAACAGTTTTCTCTTTGCCCGTTCACGCTTCAGGCTGGTCCTTGAAGCAGAGATCCAAATTCAGCAAGAGCTCCGCTGTGATCATGTTTGGACAATCCTACGAGCTCGGGGATCACGGTGAGGCCTTGAGCCGTGGGCCCTCGAATCCTCCTGCAATTCTTCGTGTGATTCTTAAAAACAAGAGAGGAAGGGGATTTTAATTCAAGCTCTGCCGCTGTTTTCAGATGAGAAGGAGCGTTTCCGCCGCTCCTTCGCGTCCCGCCTGTGGTTGACGTACAGACGGGGTTTCCCTCAGCTGGAGGGCTGCTCGCTGACCACCGACAGCGGCTGGGGTTGCGTTTTACGCACGGGGCAGATGCTGCTGGCTCAAGGCCTGCTCCTGCACCTGATGCCACCAGGTGACAGCACACACACACACACACACACACACACACACACACACACACACACACACACACACACACACACACACACACACACACACACACACACACACACACACACACAGCAATGATGTCGACCATCAAGCTCAAAAGCAGAATATTGTCCAATGATATCCGACACTATTCTTTATGATTGGACAATCTAAGGGGCATCGAAGCTAGGCTGGTTAGCTTATAGCAGGACTAGTTTATCTGGTGTTACTTTTTCCTCCATTATGATTACATTTAGCTGCTGTTGTACTTTGGTATTACAAACCCAATACTAAGATGTGTGACTGATATTATGTGTTTTAAAATTTGAGTGTATAGCTTTCTGTTATATGATGATTTTAATGTAAAGTGTCTTTGAGAATTATGAAAAGCGCTCAATAAATAAAATGTATTATTATTATTATTAAGATGTTGCCATTGAAAATGGCAATAATCTTCTTTTTTTTTTCAATTACAGTAAACAAGTCGGAAAAGTCTGTAAATTAGCTTTAGCCAAAGCTAGCTGTGACTGCACTCCAGCTAGCCTCAACTACTCTGAGTGCAGTCGCTGCAGTTTGACTTTTATGGCTGATTTGTCGAACTTATGCATTTTGTCATATTTATATGGCATCATGGAAACAACCAGTAGAATGTTTTTATTTTGAGTTTGGCCTCAAATATAAAGACAAGAAGACAATTAGACTAAAATTAGCTAGTGAGGCGGATGGACGCGTGGTGCGCTAGCTAGCAAATTTTTGGGGGGATAAACACCCCATTCAAATTCAGTGCTACTTTCCAAACTACTGCAGCCATCATAGGGACCCTAAATGAAAAAGTACTTTTCTTTAGTTTGTTCCAACCTTCAATTATTTTTGCCCTCCGTGTCCCTTTCTGGTTTCCGCACATTAAAAGTACATATCTGTTGTCTTATCTTAGCGACATTGACCCATACTTGCATTACTGTATCTTTGCAGGTTGGACGTGGTCTGTGAGCCCCCATGCGGTCAAAGATGACATGGACCTGCCAGCGATTCGCCCCACAGACGGTGCGGAGCGTGCACCGGATGCAAAGGAGGAGCCGAATGAGAGGGGTCGAAAACTGAGCTTGGGTTCCCTCCTGGACCGACCCATGGAGGCTACGCACAGGAGGGTGGCGTCGTGGTTTGCGGACCAACCCACGGCCCCGTTCGGGATACACCAGCTGGTGGAGCTGGGCAAAAGCTCGGGGAAGAAGGCCGGCGACTGGTACGGACCTTCCATCGCGGCACACATCCTCCGGTGAGACCCTAAGTCGACGGTCCAGTTATCCTGACCAACCTCTATCGAGATGTAACGCCCGACCGTAAAATCATTTTTTTTTTTCAGGAAAGCCGTGGCAGCATCAGCGGACCTTCCCAATCTAGTCGTGTACATTGCACAAGATTGCACCAGTGAGTAATTTCTTCCATCCGTGTATTTGCTAACAGGCAGTTTCCCACCAAAATAAAAGCAGCTGAGGGAAATGTGCTTTTTTTTTTTTTTTTTTTTTGCTGTAAATTGTTTGCCATGAGAAGGAGGACATGGGGAGTAACTCACTGCTGTTGGTGTTCTTTTAAACTTTAAATTAACTGTTAATTCAAATATGTTGTGAGTAATTCAGAAAAGTTGAAAGAATTATCAAACCACGTGGACATGCCCTGTCTCTTGTCTCCTCCTTCCCGTGCGTTCAGTCTACTTGGAGGACGTGAAGAGGTTGTGTGAGCAGCCTTTCCCTCAGCCCTGGAAGTCTGTCATCATCCTGGTTCCCGTGCGACTCGGAGGACAAGATCTCAATCCCTCCTACATCACTTGTGTCAAAGTATGCCAACTATATTCAACGCAGTCACTCCAATGGGCACTCTTGAGTAGTCTGCAGTCTGAGGAGTTTATGGGGAAATGTTAAAACGCCCAAGTCTGTAAAGAGAGGGAATCCTTGCTCTAAAGCAAGCAAACAATGAGTGTCTTGCAAGTACAAAGAACAACAACCCATTCCTCATTCTTTACAGAAACTCTTGACGTTACAATGCTGCATTGGAATCATTGGGGGCAAACCGAAGCACTCTTTGTTCTTCGTCGGCTTCCAGGGTATGTGCAGTGTCGTGCACATCATAATTGTGGCGCTCAGCTGTTGGATGTCAGTCCTTTCACTTTTTCTTTTCTTCCCCTGGCCCTGCTGTGCAAAAGATGACCATGTGCTGTACTTGGACCCTCACTACTGTCAGCCCACGGTGGATATAGCAAAGGAGAACTTTCCCTTGGAGGTATGAGGAACTACCGTCTTATCATTTCTTCTTCTTTGGTTTCCGTTTTGTTTCCTCCTGTGACAGCCGTGCACTAATAACTAAAAGTGTTTTATTAGATATCATATATTATCAGAATCTTTTTCTTTTATACAGTTAAAATATCAGTGTTTTGGTTTGTTTAACTTTTCATTTGTACTTGGTGTTGCTGAAGCTACAGGTTTCAAACACTTATCTATTACTTTTAGCTAACCGTTTAGACTTCTTTGCTCACTTACTAACTCGTTTTCACGCACTCTCAGTTGCAACATCTGGTGTCCAGATTTTAATGTTGACTCAATGTGATGATTTTTATTTTATCAAATCGAAATTTCAATTTTTTCCAAATTAATTGAGCCACTCCACAATCTTTCCATGTATCCCCTGGCAACTGCTGAAGTACCTGGTTTGGAATAACTGAAATAGATTTATAAAGTATTAATGTTGAATCGATTACATCCACATCATACCTTTCTATAGGGATATTTTCTCTGAATCTAAGGAGACCTTTTTCTGATTAGTATTCTCTTTCGTCTCTTCTCCAAACCGCTTTGCAGTCCTTTCACTGTAAATATCCCAGGAAAATGTCTTTCTCTCGCATGGACCCCAGCTGTACCATAGGCTTCTATGCCAAAGGCCAAATGGACTTTGAATCACTCTGCACAGCTGTTAATGAGGTATGTGATTGGGATTTATTCATTCAACATTTGGCTTTAGGATTGTTTGAGAAGATTTGTGTCTGAATTTATTTAGTTGCAAACGTATGTTTCGAAGCTGATGTCACTTTACAAAATGACAAATAAAGTGTGTGTTGTAGAACGGGTTTAGTTCATGTTCGGGTTTCTTTCTGTCTCTTTTAGGCTCTCTCCATATCTGCAGAGACGTACCCCATGTTTATATTTGCAGAAGGAAAAAGTCAGGAGGAGGAAGGAACATACACGCCCCCAAACAACATCGCCTACATCCAGAGGCAGAACGAACGGAGAAGCGTGGACACTAGCAGCAGCATGGACGAGTTTGTTCTATTATGAACAGAAGAAGTTCAAATCAGCCCTGAAGGGGCGTACAGTGATGATCAATTATCAAACATATATATATATATATATATATATATATATATATTATATTATATTATATTATATTACAGTTAAACTGTGTGGCAACTACTGAGCGTATGAGCCAACAATGTCAAACACCCACAAGCAGTAACCTCAAGGGGCAATGAAGTGGCCAGGTATAAATATTGACACTACTTTTTTTTTATTGCTGTTTTGTGCTCATCTGTATTTATTGTTTTAAGAGAAGAGCATTTAAATTAATATTCAATTGAAGGACTTTGAAGAATTACTTTTTTTTTTTTTATAAATGTTTGCCTCCTCACACTATTTGTGTTTATCAACAAAATCCAGGAGGTCATGTTTTTCTTTTTTCAACTAAATAAATTCAAAATAATATAATTAAGTTAATAACAATACATTCCTCCCGAGGGACAAACTTGAGGCCACTGTTGCTGTGAGACACACAGCCTCTCACTGTTTCATGTCATGTGACGGGATGCGCTGCCTTTGAATGGATTAGAAGATTGGATTCCTGTTAACATGTGACACACGCATGAGAAACGCAGTATGGCTTCACTGGAGAAGAAGTCTGATGTTGTGAATGCACTGTCGAAGGAAAAAGAACAAAACGTACTGAAAATATTCTCAAAAGCTGGATTCTTTTTTTTCTGCTGTCTTTTATCTGAATAAACGGTTTATCCAAAAAGGAAGAAAGTCATTTGTATTTTCTGTACGCTGTCGTGAAAATATGTTTAATGCTGTGCTGAGCTTTTCTGCCTAATGGAGGCCCTCAGTGGAGCCACTATTCTGGTGACTGCAGGAAAAACAATGATTGCTGATTTGGGCTCTGTTGCCTTTTTTTTTGGGTGAAGATGAAAGCAGGAACAGTGAAGTTGGCATCAGAGAAAACAGAGGTTCACAAGAGAGGGTGATGTAAAAGGTGTTTGCACCCGTTTCAGTCGTCCCACACCGAGCATGTCGTCCTGAGACCAACCGTTAAGTAAGTCGTCCACAAACTGCCCTGAATCTGAAACCAGGAAAAGGAAAGTGTGGTTTTGCACATACAATTCATGAAAAGCAGGTGCATCGTAGACATGCAGGACCTTTTTACCAAAGCATATAGTCACTGAGGAGCATGCCCTTGTCCTGCAGCATATTATAAACATTGGCATCCTTTTTGGCCGGTGCATCGTTGTGCCGAGTGTCACTTTTTTAGTGGTCTTTGTATGGGTTGCTCTTTGATTGGCAGCTATAGTCCCTCTCTGTCCTTCTATCCTTTTTTTTGTGAGAATCATGAGGGTATTTGAAAAGAAAAGAAAATCCGAGGATTCAACAAAATCCTTAAATATCTCATGATGTATGTGTAATAAAGAAATTGGCCTTGTGATTGCAGAATGAGTGGAGCAGTAGGAAGTTGCATCCTGCCGCTTATACCTAGACAGCTGCAACAAATGAGTGTAAGCCCCAAAGGTAACCCCCCCCCAAGGTCACCGTGAGACCTGCCGCACGGTGTCTTTGTCTTTTGATGATTTTCCTTTCTACCGTCACACTGTGAAGAGCTCCTCAGCATGGGGGCGCTTTAAATTAAAGACACCCACACAGCCCTGATCTCACCTTCCTTAAACTGACCAGTCACATGTCAACGGGCCTCCAACACGCTAATCATAAATTATTGCTTATCATGCAAAAACATTGATAAAAAACATGATGAAAATGGGCTTTGTAATATTTTGCACACTTGTGATGGAAATGCTTAACGATAGGTGTGAGTGTGTGTGTGTGTGTGTGTGTGTGTGTGTGTGTGTGTGTGTGTGTGTACACATTGTCAATAATTATGTAGAATATTTTTTAAAGCATTTAACTCCACCATCTGGGTAAATAAATCCATCCTAACTAACATTAAATTGGCCCATTTTCTTCTGGCTCATATCAAACAGGATTTGAGCGAGTTAATCGATTGCTCAATTATCTGATTGACAACTATTTCGATACTCGATTTAAAGGAAGGGTAGACTGAATGGAACTGCTATGGACAAAACAAGCATTTTGATGAAGGCTTTTGGGAACATTATGTTTATTTTACACCACATTTCAAATCAAACGAAGTGCTCATCAGATTAATCAATAAGGAAAATGAGTCACAGCCATGGTATTAAATAAATTGCTGGGTTTTAAGCACAATCACACAAATACAGGCTGACAATAACGCGGTATACCGACAATTGTATGGTGTTTTGCCTCCCTCGCGCCATTAATATCTCGCGGCCTGATGAAGTTGGGGTGTTCTTGCACGTATTCGATTGTTTCCACAGAGACATAAGAGCGTAGTAATATGAGCATTCCTCCTCGTCTCTTCCACAAATACCCATCCCCCATCCTCCATTCCTGCCTGTTAACGCATCCCTCACTGGGCATGCGGGAAGTGAGCGAGACGGTGGATGGGGGGCGCTGCGGAGTCGCACAGGAGGCCGGTCTCTGCGATACAATCTACCAAGAGAGGGGGGTGAAGGAAAAAAACCAACTGGGTAGGTCGGTCTTTGTTTCTGGCTAGGAGGAAAAAACCGAGAGACGTTGCAACCGGAGAGGATTTAAACATCAGCGTTCACCATTAGTGTAAGTCAACTACGATTCGGTTATGAGTTCGAGAGAGTTTTGTCTGTGTTTCACGCCGCTGTGGAGAGGATACGTGCGCTTTTATACGGCGCTTTTTTGTTGAGAAAACGACGAGACCCGACATTACAGTGCCGCTGCCGTGGCGCGACAGTGTGCAATGAATGAAAATTGTTTTTGGAAATGTGCTTAGAGCGGAGCACCGTGCCAAGGGTACGGGTGGCGCGTTGGATCAATCAGCCCCGGCGATGAGGGATGCTCTAACCTTTCGCACGTCGCCGCATCTCGAGAAACATCTCGAAAAACAACACATTTTTTGTGCCCAATTGGCCTGTGCGAGCGTGGCCGGCTAGGCTAACCGGACTAGCTCGCTAGCATGCTAAGCACCGTCGGCAGCCAGCTTATGTTGTGGTATCAATACAGGCTTTTACCTAGCTAGCATGCTAGCCTCGGTCGGGCTGCTGTTCTTTGTCGCTTTTACCCAACAAATATAGTGTCGTTTTACCGGCGAGCCAGCTCTCCGGCGAATACCGGGAAGCTCGTATTACGTTAAGTGAAACTGGGGGTTTAAACGATGAGCTTACCGTTTGTGAACGGACAAAGTGTAACGTTAACTATTAAGTCCTGCTAGGCCTGGCTAACGCTGGTAAAGCTACCCGTGCTAATACTAGCTATCTTAACTGTTACGTGATACAACGTGTTTGTAAAGGTAAACATTGTAACAACCGGAATGGCGCGAAGTTTTTACTTTGAAAAGCTGTTCTCTCTGTGACTTTCAGCGGCCGTCTGTGTCAGCAGCGGTTGTGTATTGTTGAACGGAGAGGCGTCTACATCATTCTTTTGACCCATAAAGTGACAGTTTAGTTGACCTCTTGAACATCCACTGTGTGTATGAAGCTCATCATTTGTATGTATGGCTTCATCTCTTTAGTCTCTTAACTTGTTGCTCCCAAATCAGAAGTGTGGTATCAGTGTTGTGAATGATCTTCTTCCATTCAGCAACCGACCATCTGTTACAACTTGAGTTCTCAAAGGCTCATGATTGGATATATTTGAAAGCACAGTGCACCCCACAACCTTATAAAAAGAGTTGTGATTAGTTGTGATTTGGAGGTTTTGGTTTAAGTTCGCACAACAACAGCAGATCTGCTATTTGAGTGTGGTTTACACGTGACAAAGCACCAAACAATACATCTTAACAAACACAACAGCAGCATCACTTTTACAAAATAGCTCTTCAACACGCTCGGAGGTTATAGAGAGCCGCTTTCCAAGTACGCCGCTAACTGTCCTGTACTGTTTCACTGCACCATTTACGTATGATTGCGATTAACAGTGTAACTGTAATTTGAGAGAGTCGTCATGGTTGAGTTTTTCATATGTAAATATTACGGTGCATTGAGCTCGTTCGGGTTGCGGCGAGCCGGACCTCAGCAGGTCAAGCCCAACCGTGTCTGGTGAGTTTGTGCTTCAGAAAAAAGAAGCTCCCATGAGGGGTTTTATTATCTCCATTTTGCAGTCTTTAATATTGAATTCAAACAGTTTGTACATTGCTAAAATGATCAGAGTTGATTGTGTAGCTCAGTCTCCTCCATCATTTGGACTCAAACAACTACTGCACTGTAAATATTTAGAAAAATATTCTGCGCCTTGATTCCTGTTGTCATCTCTTCCTCACAGGGGTACTTTCTGCTGCCACACGTTCCCAGGTTCCCCTGAGAGATGTCCACTCCTGACCCCCCGATGGGAGGGACGCCTCGGCCGGGACCCTCCCCAGGCCCAGGGCCGTCTCCGGGAGGCATGATGGGCCCGAGCCCCGGTCCCTCTCCCGGCTCGGCCCACAGCATGATGGGGCCTAGCCCGGGACCTCCCGGATCTGGACACCCGCACCCTCCACAGGGACCCTCGGGATATCCTCAGGACAACATGCACCAGATGCACAAAGTAAAAAGCTGTTTATTTGTTTCCTTTTTGGTAAAAAATACACGATTCTGTAAGTTTTTGTGATTATGCAGTAAGAACTAACTTTTTTTACCTATTTGCCTCCAATATAGCATTCAAAATGAATGTTCCAACCTCTCATCAAAATGCGTTTCATGTATGATGATCTTTTTAATCAGCCCATGGAAGCCATGCATGAGAAGGGGATGCCCGATGACCCCCGCTATGCTCAGATGAAGGGCATGACCATGAGACCAGGGGGGCACAGTGGGATGGGACCCCCTCCGAGCCCAATGGACCAACATTCCCAAGGTAACGTCACGCAACGTTGCGTTTAAGGAACGTTGCGTCCTGAGTCGAAAGTTGTCGACGGATGAAACATGAGAAAATGCATTTCTCCTGCGAATGTCTTTGGTGGCGTGCTCTGCAGTCTGCACGCGCCACGAGGGTTGCCAGTTTGAATCCTCAGATTACTTGAGTCGCTGTAGTCGTTGGAGAAAAGATTAGAATGGAGGATCAACTTTTTTGTCCTCGAAAAGCTCCGCACAGTCAGAACGGATAACGCAGACGTACAGTTTCTGTGTGTGTGTGTGTGTGTGTGTGTTTGTGAACCCATCCAGCCGGTTTCTCTTCTTGTGCTGCTGCTGCTGCTCATTTGGCAGCATGAGCAGACAGCAGTAGGCAGGACAACGGGAGGGGCGGGGCTGAGGGGCTTCCCCTTTCAGACAACAACAAAGGCAGCTGCGTCTACAAAAAGCACACAGTCAGTAAGCAGAAGAGGATAGGAAGTAAGAGATGCAGAGCAACACTGATGTGAACCAATTGTGGTGTGTTTGATATGTAGATGGTTCCGTGTTTAACGGAGGTAAAGAGTGTTTTGTTCAGTTGTTTCTTGGGCAGTCTTGGAAGAGAATAAAACTACATGTTACTTAGCTTATACTCAGTATTTTAACTTTTATTTAGGTCAAATCTGGCTGAGTTAACATAAATTGAAGCTTCCGAACCCGATTCATAACGGAGTTGTGTTAGGACTTGCATACGAACGTACTGCGTGCTACATACTCGGATCAGTATGTACTGCATACTGCCTACTAAATTAATGATGAAGTATTCCATTAGCAGCAGACCGTTCACACTGAAGTAAACTCAAGCGATACGTCTTCTCTGTGTCACATGACCGTATCGACCACGACGTTACCGGTCAAAGCTACCGTTGAATGGAAATTGTTAATCACAAATCAACATTACCTCTTCCTTTCAATATTTTCCGGTATTCATTTAAGGCAAATTAAGATTATTACATGTTTTAGCATTTTCCACAGTATATTTTATACGTGAGATCCTGCGTATTTCCCTCTTAGCTGTGCCTCAATGTAACTCGCCGTCATTCCTAATTATTTAATCCAACCAGTTAATTGTTAAAACCGTCTTCCTCGCAGTCCGTGGTTTTGGGGCGGTTGTGTATATCCACTCTTCTCAGAAATTCTTGCTAATCTAGTGTAAATCTACACGCTAAATCAATCGGAACGCACCTCGTACTAAATGTTACTTCACACTTAGTATGAATAGTACGTTAGTGTGCGATGTCTAACAGAGTAATGAATCATTTCGCATACCCATCATGCATCTGTTCCGTGTTCCCCAGGTTACCCCTCTCCACTGGGAGGCTCAGAGCACGCACCCAGCCCTGTCCCAGCCAACGGCCCTCCCTCCGGCCCCATTATGCCCGGCGGTCCCTCCGGCCCCATGATGTCCGGCGGTCCCACCGGCCCCATTATGCCCGGCGGTCCCTCCGGCCCCATGATGTCCGGCGGTCCCACCGGCCCCATGATGCCCGGCGGTCCCCCCGGTCCCATGATGCCCGGCGCTCCCCCCGGCCCCATGATTCCCGGAGGTCCCCCTGGCCCCGGGGCCGGCCCCATGGAGGGCAGCGGGGACCCGAACCAGGTAATGGGTCAACCTAACCGCGGGGGTCCCCAGGGTCCGGGCGGACCCAGCGTGGCAGGAGTTGGACCCGGCGGTGCAGCTGGTCCCGCGCCTTTCAACCAGAACCAGTTGCACCAACTCAGGGCTCAGATTATGGCGTACAAGATGCTGGCCCGCAGTCAGCCCTTACCGGACCACCTGCAGATGGCCGTGCAGGGGAAGAGGCCCATGCCGGGGATGCAGCAACCACCGATGCCCAACATGCCGCCCTCCACGGGGCCTGGTGTTGGGCCTGGAGTTGTTCCTGGACCCGCTCAGGCCAACTACAACCGACCACACGGTGAGTTAAGTTGGGCCCACAGGAAGCCGGTTTAGTGTGTTTTTGTAATGATATCCAAGCACGAGCTTTGAACAAAGAAAGCAGAATGTGTGATAGCTCAGCAGAGACACCTGGTGGCTGAAAGTGAATTCATTATTTATTAGCTTTCATAATATTCACTAAATGAAATTGTTCTTCTTGTTTTAGGCATGGTAGGTCCTAATATGGTGCCTCCTGGACCTGCAGGAGTCCCCCCCGGTATGCAAGGCCCGCCTACCAACGGACCCCCTAAATCATGGCCTGAAGGTAAACTTAGTCTTGCGGCTCAACTCCGTCATCACGTTGCGTGTTTCACATGCACACGCGGCAGGATCTGACCTCTCCTGACTCCTCTCCTGCAGGACCAATGGTGAATGCCGCGGCCCCCTCAAACCCTCCACAGAAGCTGATCCCACCTCAGCCCACCGGCAGACCCTCTCCCGCTCCCCCCTCCGTTCCCCCCGCCGCCTCCCCGGTGATGCCCCCTCAGACGCACTCCCCGGGTCAGCCCGCCCAGCCCCCTCCCATGATGCTCCACCAGAAGCAGAACCGCATAACCCCCATCCAAAAGCCCCGCGGGCTGGACCCGGTGGAGATCCTCCAGGAGAGAGAGTACAGGTGAGGACAGGGTGTGGGTGAAACGCAGCGCTGAAGTGTGCAATGTATATTTCTTTCTAACACGGTATTTAAACTTAAACACTCAAAATACATTTAAAAACCATCATTTCATGAATTTGGCATGAATCTATGTATTCTACAGGCTACAGGCCCGTATTGCTAACCGTATCCAGGAGCTGGAGAACCTGCCTGGCTCTCTAGCCGGTGACCTGCGCACCAAGGCCACCATCGAGCTCAAGGCCCTGAGGCTGCTTAACTTCCAAAGACAGGTAGCCAAGAAATTATACGCGCAAGAAACGCTTCAAGTGCAGCCAACTGTAGCACATATTGAACCCTCCGTTCCCAGGTGGAGAAGACGCAGTGTTCAATGCGTCTCCTGTTTGTTGTGCCCACAGCTGCGTCAGGAGGTGGTGGTCTGCATGCGCCGGGACACCGCTTTGGAAACGGCCCTCAACGCCAAGGCCTACAAGCGCAGCAAACGGCAGTCGCTGCGCGAAGCGCGCATCACCGAGAAGCTTGAGAAACAGCAGAAGATCGAACAGGAAAGGAAACGTCGGCAGAAACACCAGGTACGCCTCGGGGAGAAGACTTCTGTGGGTGGGGGCGGTTTAAAGGGCAGAGGGGCTCATTTGTCCGTCTGTATGAATATTCCAGATTGTATTCAATTAAACCTCCTGTTTTCGGGGCTTTTTTTTTTATTATCTAGTTGTGACTTGTGATAGTTTTCCCAAAAACGAACAGATTTATTCAAGACAGCAGAAAAAAAACAATATTTCTCAACAGAGCAAAAAGTTTAAAGAAACAAAAGGGAAAATAGGTTTCTATTCACTATTATTTGTCAAATAATATAACAGCTGTGGCTTTGTGTCTTTTCCGTTGACAGGAATACCTCAACAGCATCCTGCAGCACGCCAAGGATTTCAAGGAGTACCACCGCTCCATCACCGCGAAGCTCCAGAAGGCCACCAAGGCCGTCGCCACCTACCATGCCAACACCGAGCGCGAGCAGAAGAAGGAGAACGAGCGCATCGAGAAGGAGAGAATGCGGAGGCTGATGGTGAGACTCAAAAAAAATCTATCAAGGAGGCACGCATGCGCTTGTTTTCGCCGTCGACCGTTTCAGGAATATCTAGACGTTGTAGTTTTTAGCGGGTGTGTTCATTGTTGAATTCCCCCCCCCCCCCCCAGGCTGAAGATGAAGAAGGCTACCGTAAACTTATCGACCAGAAGAAAGACAAGCGTCTGGCCTACCTGCTGCAGCAGACGGACGAGTACGTGGCCAACCTCACCGACCTGGTGCGCGCCCACAAAGCCGTGCAAGCCCTCAGAGAGAAGAAGAAGAAGAAGAAAAAGAAGGTGAACGTTTAGAACATGCAGGCGTGCATTTAATGCATTTAAATTGCGTTTTTTTTTTATCCATGTACATTTTTAAATGTTTGTTTTTCCCCCCCAGAAGCCGGTGACTATGGAGGGTGGTGGCCTGGGACCTGATGGAGAGGTGAGGAACACGTCTACTTGAACAAGAGGTTTATAATCGTAATGATCTACCTGACGTGGTTTTATTTACTCCAGCGTTGATGTTTTGTCTCCTCGCAGCCTTTAGATGAGACCAGTCAAATGAGCGACCTGCCGGTGAGGGTGATCCACATGGACAGTGGGAAGGTCCTAGCCGGGATGGAAGCGCCGAAGGCCGGCCAGCTGGAGACCTGGCTGGAAATGAACCCGGGGTCAGTGTCAAGTCTGCCTAACAATAGCTTAAGCGAGGGAGATGTGTGTATATATATATATATATATATATATATATATATATATATTCACTGTTTTGTTGAATTCGGTGGCAAATAGTGAAAGACGTAAACCCGTCGTGTCTCCGTAAATGTTTTTCACCGTGTCAAAAAAAAAATGTTGTTCCTCTCTCGCAGATACGAAGTAGCGCCGCGCTCAGACAGCGAAGAAAGCGGTTCAGAAGAAGAAGAAGACGATGAGGAGGTGTGTGTGCCACCGGGATCTCTACGTCAAAGCAAAATGGTCACTTTGTGATTTCTGGCAAACTGTTGTCTAAACTCCCCCCCCCCCCCCCTCCTTTTTTTTTTGCATCAGGAAGAAGAAGAGGTGCTACCTCATTCCTCTTTAGCTCCATTAGAGGAGAAGAAGAAGATTCCCGACCCTGACACCGCAGAAGCCGGTGAAGTGGATGTCCTGCATATCATCGAGTAAGATGGAACCTCTGAGATTTTGGTGTTCTTAAATCTTTTATGCCTTTGGGTCATCCACAAAGACTTCTTTAAGGCATTTATATGTTAACGTTTTAAATCTAGTTGTTCCCCCAAACCTCACTGTATTTTCCATCTCCTTCCACCAGACACGCCAAGCAGGACGTGGACGACGAGTACGGCAATGCGAGTTTCAACCGAGGCCTGCAGTCGTACTACGCCGTGGCCCACGCCGTCACCGAGAAGGTGGACAAGCAGTCCACGCTGCTGATCAACGGGGAGCTCAAGCAATACCAGGTACGCAGCCCGAAAACACGCCGCACAAAGTAGAAGAAGCCATCTCCGTTCAGTGAGCCGAGCCAAACCCCAAAGCCAACGTTGACCCCGTTTTCCCTGTGCAGGTCAAAGGTTTGGAGTGGCTGGTGTCGCTTTACAACAACAACTTGAATGGCATCCTGGCGGATGAGATGGGTCTGGGGAAAACCATCCAGACCATCGCCCTCATCACTTACCTCATGGAGATGAAGCGCCTCAACGGGCCCTTCCTCATCATCGTACCTCTCTCGTAAGCCCCTCCCCCTCCCCTCCATCTGTGAAATCACAAGACGCGCTTTTGCAGAAAACACGAGTTGTGTTCTTATGTTCACCTTTTTGTCTGTTTCTGTCTTTTGTTTTCAGAACTCTATCAAACTGGGTCTACGAGTTTGATAAGTGGGCCCCATCTGTTGTGAAAATCTCCTACAAGGTCAGTCCCTTAACAAAAAGTTTAAAATCAGAGGTCAATGACACATTCAATGATCTGTGTTTTTTTTTTTTTTTTGTGCGCTTTTGTCGTCGAACATAACCTGAAAGCAATTGCGTTCATTCTCAGGGGTCTCCAGCTGCTCGCCGTGCGTTCGTTCCCATCTTGCGCAGCGGAAAGTTCAACGTGCTGCTCACCACGTACGAGTACATTATCAAAGACAAGCAGGTGCTAGCAAAGGTAAGGGATCAACACTCGTAATTGGTTTTAAAGTCTCATGCAAGAAAATAAAAATGTCCCTCTAACTCCTGTGTTATCGTCCCAAAGCTTCGCTGGAAGTACATGATCGTGGACGAGGGCCATCGTATGAAGAACCACCACTGTAAGCTGACCCAGGTGCTGAACACTCACTACTTGGCCCCGCGCCGCGTGCTGCTCACCGGAACTCCGCTGCAGAACAAGCTGCCCGAGCTCTGGGCCCTGCTCAACTTCCTCCTGCCCACCATCTTCAAGAGCTGCACCACGTTCGAGCAGTGGTTCAACGCCCCCTTCGCCATGACCGGAGAGAAGGTGGGTGGCGGTCCAGAATCGGGTGCACCGTTGCGTCATGTTTTCACAAAGACCTCCACATAACAGTGAGCTGAATGTTGATGTTTTCTCTTTCTGTCCCCTCCAGGTTGACCTGAACGAAGAGGAGACCATTCTGATCATTCGACGTCTACACAAAGTGCTCAGGCCGTTCCTGCTGCGCCGACTCAAGAAAGAAGTCGAGGCTCAGCTGCCCGAGAAGGTCAGCTTGTTCGCGCTCGTTGAGATGACATTTCATTCCTTCATGAATGTTTAAGCTCAACATCAGTGGGTTTTTTTTTTAATCATATAATTGATATTTAAAATCTTTTCGTCCTTCGTCGCTGGTTTGTAGGTGGAGTACGTGATTAAGTGCGACATGTCGGCCCTGCAGAGGGTTCTGTACAGACACATGCAGGCCAAGGGAGTGTTGCTCACAGACGGGTCAGAAAAGGACAAGAAGGTAAGGAGAAGAAGACGACGACTTTTTACATTACATCGGTGAAAACGTCATTTTGTCGACATTTTAGTATTGTACCAAAAGTTTAGCTCATTTGAATGCCTAAACGAAACTGAAAAGCTCTCTCCTCTTCTACATGTTCTAGGGTAAAGGTGGCACGAAGACCCTGATGAACACTATCATGCAACTGAGAAAGATCTGCAACCACCCCTACATGTTCCAGCACATTGAGGTAAAGAAACAGAGGCTCCAACCTGAACGCACTAGGAGAGTAGAAACGGCTGCAGATGGAATGAACGTGACCGGTTTTTTTTTTACAGGAGTCTTTCTCCGAGCATCTCGGCTTCACCGGCGGGACCGTGGGCGGGTACGTAAAGCTTGAACTTGTGTGTTTGCGCTACGCGTGTGACGGTAACTATATGTCACACACTGGTTGCGTTCGTCCTGCTCATATGTTTCTCCCTCCTGCCTGCTCCAGAGCTGAACTGTACCGCTCCTCTGGGAAGTTTGAGCTGCTGGACCGCATCCTGCCCAAGCTGAGGGCCACCAACCACAAAGTGCTGCTCTTCTGTCAAATGACCACCCTCATGACCATCATGGAGGACTACTTTGCCTTCCGAGGCTTCAAGTACCTGCGTCTGGACGGTGAGACATCCGCTCAAGTGTTTGTGGGTCTAATTGTATTAGTCCTCAGTTGAGTACTCGCTTCCTGTGCACTCTTTAACAATCCTTGTCCTCCTCGTACAGGAACCACCAAGGCGGAGGACCGCGGCATGCTGCTGAAGACATTCAATGACCCGGCCTCAACGTACTTTGTGTTCCTGCTCAGCACCAGGGCCGGAGGCCTGGGCCTCAACCTGCAGTCTGCTGACACGGTCGTCATCTATGACAGCGACTGGAACCCACATCAGGTACGCCGACACACATGTATCTGGTCATCAGTGCAATATGGCTTATAAATAACCTCTGTACTTTCAGGCTATGCCATATTTATATCACTGTTTTAACCATTTGATGCGTATGATGGTGATCAACACAGCTCAGTATGTGAGTGTTGTCTGAATTCAAATTTTCTGTAAAATACAGTTTGCAGGCAGTAGTTTTTTATATTTTAGTCATTATTTAATATTTATTCATTTTGTTTGATATATTTGTGTATTTTTATTTATTCATTATTGACTGACTGACTTGAATGTGAAATTGAGGTTCACTGGAAGGTCATCTCTTACCGTAATTCCTGGTATACACACGTATATATGCCAAACCCATTCAGATGTAGGGATGGGGTTACATACAGTTGGATCAAGGCCAAAGGGCTAAAAGAGTTATTAATATGTGAAGAGGGGAACTTTAGCACAAAGCCTTCAATATGAAACAGTGAGTTGTGGGGATGCCGGGTTCAATATATCGCCCAATAGTAAAACAGAAGATGAGTCCATACCACCTAAGCTGTTGGCTTTCTCTAATATGTTACACAATTACTCATTTTTGTATCATTCCGTCTAAACTAACCACCATGTGCGTACCCCCCTACAGGACCTGCAGGCCCAGGACCGAGCCCACCGCATCGGTCAGCAGAACGAGGTGCGCGTGCTCCGCCTCTGCACCGTCAACAGCGTGGAGGAGAAGATCCTGGCGGCGGCCAAGTACAAGCTGAACGTGGACCAGAAGGTCATCCAGGCCGGCATGTTCGACCAGAAGTCCTCCGGCTGTGAGCGCCGGGCCTTCTTGCAGGCCATCCTGGAGCACGAGGAGCAGGACGAGGTCGGGGCTCAAGAAGGCTGCCGTCCTCGGGGGGCGTGGGTGAGTGAAATCTGAACCTGTTGCACTGTACCTCACCCGCCCACTCTCTTTCTCTCTTTCTCCCGTCTCTCTTCTTTATTTCCCTCTTTTCTTACGATTTGTGAGCTTTCATCAATACAGACTTCTCTTCTAGCGTTTCCCTTCTGACTCTTTTCTCTGCTGTTTTTCCCTTTTTTCTTTCTTAATCCCAACATTCAAATGTAGTTCTACTGACAACCGCTATTTACACTCGTACGTATCGTAAAAAGCAATATGAATTGATACATTTTTTCCCAGGTGAGGGTCATTAGTTCTATAAAGTGGCTCTGAGGTGCCCTTAGTCTCCTGTTGTTCACTTTTTGTCTTATTTGTCTGCAGGAGGAAGACGAAGTGCCCGATGATGAAACGGTCAATCAGATGATCGCCAGAAGTGAAGAGGAGTTTGAACTCTTCATGGTTAATCCCACTTCCTTATACATTTTTTCAAAATACTTCTTAACTTTATAATCTGAATCCACTAAACGTTTTTTTGTTTTGTTGTTTGTGTTCATTCCAGCGCATGGATCTAGACAGGCGCCGCGAGGACGCCCGCAACCCTAAGAGGAAACCCCGTCTGATGGAGGAGATCGACATGCCCAGCTGGATTTTGAAAGACGACGCCGAGGTCGAGAGGCTAACTTGCGAGGAGGAGGAGGAGAAGCTGTTCGGCAGAGGATCCCGCCAGCGTAAGGAGGTGGACTACAGCGACTCGCTCACTGAGAAGCAGTGGCTCAAGGTGAGACGTCGTCACGTTTAGTTGTTAGGAAAGATTTTTACTTTGCGTCTTCGGAGCATTCTAATTCCTCCTCCCCCGCAGGCCATAGAGGAGGGAAATCTAGAGGACATCGAAGAGGAGGTGCGCCACAAAAAAACGACCAGAAAGCGCAAGAGGGACCGCGACCACCACGACGGCGGCCCGGCCACGCCCAGCTCCAGCAGCGGCCGCGGGCGGGACAAGGACGAGGAGGTGAAGAAGGCGAAGAAACGCGGCCGCCCGCCCGCCGAGAAGCTCTCCCCCAACCCCTCGTCCCTCACGAAGAAGATGAAGAAGATCGTCGACGCCGTCATCAAATACAAGGACGGGTGAGGACGGCAGCGTAGATCCTCAAGCATGCTAGAATATGACCGCACTGAGAGGTTGTCGGAAATAATATTTATGTAATCTGAGGAAAAGAAGCGTCATTAAGTGGTAGTTTTAGATTCAGCATTGACTAACAGTGATGCATACTAAGAGACCTTGCCGCCTTGTTTCAGTACTAACGGGCGACAGCTGAGCGAAGTCTTCATCCAGCTGCCTTCGCGCAAGGAGCTGCCCGAGTACTACGAGCTCATCCGCAAACCAGTGGACTTCAGAAAGATCAAGGTGAGGAGGAAGCTCGATCTGCTCTTCGTGTTAAAGGGGCAGGTCAGATGTTTTTAAAGTGGGGTTGTATGTGGTACTTATCCATAGTATTATGTGTATATATGTATTACCTACAGTGGATGACGGTCGGCACGCCCCCAGTTTGGAGAAACAGACGGGAGTACCGGTGGGGAAGCAAAGAAATGTGCTGCTGTGGACGGGGGGGGCAGCAGCACCTAAAAAATCTGTTTAAGTGTACGATATATTTAGTGTATTTTCACCGCTGGCAGACAGCCCATTCTGAAGGGGAACTGAAACTCATCTGTGCTCTCTTCAAAAAAAAATAATCTTACCTCTCAGAACACAGGAGTAGGATCTACTTCAATTGGTTAGTTGGTTTGTGTCATTGCGTGACTTTGTTTTTGGTTTTTTAAAGGGTTAATTCGGTTTCACCAAAGTCACACAATAACACAAACTAACAGATCGAGGCAGCCGTAAACTAAACTACAGCGTACTGCCAGTACAATGTATGTTTTTGCCAAAGGAATCTGGTGGCTTTGAAGAAAGCATAGATAACAGCTTCTATTCCCCAACGTAAAGCGCTGAAAATAGTGTAAATATAGTGTACATTTGAACTGATGTTGATTCTTTTTGGTGTCTAAAAAAAAAAAAGTTTTGCTGCCCCCACCCCGTCCACAGCGTTGCGTTACTTTGTTTCCGTGCGGTAACTTCTGCCTGTTTCTCCAAACTGGGGGCGTTCCGACCAGTATCTCCTGTAGGTGATACGCCGACTGCATGAGTGCCTCATACAGCCCCACTTATCCAGACTATCCCTTTAAGAATGTGTACAGCTGTATCTTCTGTTTGTCTGACGGCTGCCTTCCTTTGTCCCGCCACCAGGAGAGGATCCGGAGCCACAAGTACCGCAGCCTGAACGACCTGGAGAAGGACGTGATGCTGCTGTGTCAAAATGCCCAGACTTTCAACCTGGAGGGGTCTCTGGTGAGTTAAGCCACAAGCGCACACTCACCACTGTTTAATATATCTGAGTAAATTAAACGTCTACAGAACGTTTCTCAGTCAAAATAAGTGCTGTAGGGGGAGTAAGCTGAACCTCAATGTTGTAGTAATCTCTTTGTGTAACTCTTTCAGATCTATGAGGACTCTATTGTGCTGCAGTCCGTCTTCACCAGTGTGAGACAGAAGATTGAGAAGGAGGACGAGAGCGAAGGAGAGGAAAGTGAGGAGGAGGAGGACGACCTAGACGAAGGCTCAGAGTCTGAATGTAAGTATCGGAAACGGAAGTGTTTCACACACCGAACACTGAAGCGTTGACGCAGGAGGCCGGGGGAGGCGCATTGAACGCGGCCGTGTTTGTGATCTTTTTTTTTTTGCTTTCTGTCAGCTCGTTCGGTGAAAGTGAAGATCAAGCTGAGCCGGAAAGAAAAGGGGGACCGAGGGGGAAAAGGAACACGACGGAGGGGCCGCGGTGCCCGGGCTAAACCTGTGGTGAGCGACGATGACAGCGAGGAGGAAGAGGTGAGACGACACGTTCCAACACAGGCGCAACATCCCTCTGAGAGGCAAACGCTGACAGTGATAGTGTGACGATGCTCCCTTTGCCTTTTTGTGTAATGATGTAAATATAGAGCTTAATGAAAGCTAGCGCTCAGTGTTAAATACAGCTATTTTGTATTATATCAATAACTTCTTTATTGACCAGAAATTAGATCGTAATATTTAAACGTGTCTCAGTGTGAGCGGACACTACGCTCTCGTGTAGCCTCTGTGTACTTCTGCTAGATAACGTAAGTGAATCTGTGTTTCAGGAGCGTTCGGCCAGCGGCAGCGAGGAGGACTGAAGTGAACCCACTCCCCATTGGACCAACGGCCTACTGAGCCCCTTGGCTGGACTTTATATATTTTACTTAGATACAGCAGGGAGACAGTCGGTGGCTTAGTTTTACTAGATGAGCTGATTTTTAGTGAGACAATTGTATTCTCATTAAAGGTATACCATTAACTGAAAAAAGATTAAAATATGAAAGCTATGAACCATTCACTTCCATATTTAAACCATTTCCCCTGTATGAATAGTAGTGTCTCTTTGCCTTTTTTTTGTTTTCTCCTGTAAGTGGAAAATTGACAGAGCCTGAATTATAGACTGATCGTGGGCCATACAGACAGCTAACTGTTTTTTTTAAGTGGTATTCATTTTGTTGTCTTTTTACTTTAAGACAAAGCGTACATGTGAACCAGGAGTCACTGCGTTCCCTGAAGTCCTTTTTTTTTTTTTATTTTTTTTTTTTTTTTGAATGCATGTTGTGCGTGTCTGTGGAAAAGCACCTGGGTGTGTCTTTGCTATTATCTCTGTGTTTAATTTAAGACTACAAGCGGGATCACGGTGCATCCCGCCCTACAGCCCCTCCCTCTCAGGTTGTGTATGTAAAGGGGGAGGAAGGGATAGGACCATTTTCTCGTGTCGGTGTCACTGGATTCCAAAAAGTACAATAAAGGCATCTCATAATTAAAGCTGCTCTTTGCTTTTGTTTGCCCCCAAAACAGAAAATGCACCCTGACACAGTTGCATGCACTGCACTCATCACATCTGTACACTAGATGGCCTCCTGAGAACATGCAGCTGCTTGTTTACATCTGCTACCATCATTTTTTTCAGTCGGTGTCATGTTTCAGGTCGTAGTAAATAGTTTTCAGTGAAGTCACATTCATTTTTCACTTTTACTACTGGTTCCTGTGGCATTTATTTTGGGTTTGGGCTATGATGGATATCTTTATATATATTTGGACATACCCATACACTGTGTATGAGTAGCCCCAAAGCTCTGTCAAAAAACTCAAGTAAAGCTACATCAATGCCACCAGTGTGCTCCAAATGTGTTCATTTGCATTGAATATTTTTAAAAAGAACTATTTAACTCAACAGAACTAGGTTTTTATAATGTCACCATGACTATGACATATTGCAGACTAAATTAGTGCATCTATTTTCCTAATACAGTATTCACTGTATACATTTTTTTTAATTTTTTTTTAAATTTAGTCATAAACCTGAACTGTAGATGTTTTGGTAAAGTTCTCCTCTATACTACACGCAGGCTAGTTGTTTCTCTGTTTGAACAGGGCATCTATTACCTTTTAATGCTAGTTTAGTGTTTCAACCATTTATACAATGTTACTTTTAGCTAACTGCTTCCACCACCAAATCGATTACTTTTAAGCAAAATAGTTTAGAGGCCTTCACATTACTTTAAGCTAACGTTATCTATTCCAACAATTTATCCACTAGCTACTTTTAGCTAACTTTTTTTAAATGTTTAAGCATTAATTTTAGCTAATATTTATTTACACTGCTGTGGTTATTAGTAAACTATTTTAACCATGTATGCATTACTGTTACTTTAGGTAAGTTAACTGTTTCAACCCTAAATCTATTACTTTTAGCTAACTAGCGTAGAGGCCTATACATCATATTTAGCTAACGTTATCAATTCCAACCATTTATCCACTAGCTACTTTTAGCTAACTATTTTAACTGTTTATGCATTACTTTTAGCTAACATCTATTTCCACTGCTGCTATTAGTGGTAATACTTTTTCTATTCTATTAGTACTCGTTTTTTTATATAATTTTTCCGTTAAAAGGCTTTTCAGTGAGTTTTTTCTTTTCCAAGCCCTCTGAGGCAAGTTTGGCTGTACAAATAAATCAAATTTAATTATTTAAACCATTTATCCATTAGCTTATTTTAGCTAACTATTTCAACTATTCGATTTAGCTGACATGTTCAGCCATTGATCTATTTCACAATGTATCTGCTTTTTAAGATGTAATGGCATCCAGCAGCGAGGCTGCAGATTCCAAACAACTCTGCATGACAATTGCAGAAGAACAGCAGAACTGCATCTCCAGGGGTAACTTACTCCAGGATCTGATCTTAGTTTCCCAACTCCGTCCTCACTCCTCACAGGTTACATCTTGACCCTCACACACACACACACACACACACTCTGATCCTCCTTCTCTTCGCATGATTGTTTCAGCACCTGAACAAACATGAAGGTTTATCTGCTATGATTTTGCCGTGTGAGTGACTTCTCCTGCCTCGGCTGAGTTTTAGAGGAACAGTTATCCCAGCATGACTCCCCCAGCAGACTCATTTTTCCGTGTGAATATGTGTTTGTACAGTTGTCATTAAGCCAAGATTCATTGGCTGTTTCCACTATGAATATCCTCTGTTTAGATCTGTTTGTATATAACATAAAAGATTAGGAGCCGGGATATTTTTGCTGAATCTGGAATAAACCTGACTTGTCCTTCTGAAAAGTAATAGAAGTAAGAAAGACAGGAGGCTTTTCACCAACTTTCCCCTCACAGCCTTTTACTGTTGTCATCCCCTTGCATCACAGTGTAAGTCTTATCTTCCGTTCCAGGGCCAAGGTGATGAAGCCGATTTCTTAGGAGCAACATTCCCTATCAAGGGGCCACAGTTGAAATGTGTCCCCCAGCTGGCCGGTGGCATTTCCATGGGGGTGATTGATAGCTGAACACAAACACAAAAGTAATGTCTGAAATATTAAATTTCAGCCCCAAAATCTCTTTTTGTGCTTTGATTCTACCATAGAAACAAAACTCTCTCACCCGACAGAACGCTGAGGTGAGGAGGTTGAGACTGTGCATGATGAAAGAGAGGGAGAGTTATAGTGGAGGGGTGTGAGAGGAGCTTTACCTCACATGTACTTTTGTTTCTTTATCAAGGGAAACATCAGGAGTTTCTACCTTGCTCTGTTTTCAATCGGGCATGAAAGAGAGGAGAATGTGGACAACAAACCGCCAACATCTCATCGGGAAGTTAGAGGTTAACTCCGGCGCAGTTTTGAAAACCTTTCCTGTGTCACAGTCGGTCACCCAAAGGACCCAGTTTTAGCAGAGGCCTGAAAATTCCTTGTCACATCTTATTAAATTGCAGCCCGACGTGCAGCACTGTGGGCCTGGAGGTGGGCGGGCTCGCCCTCTGAGAGAGGCCGAACATTGGACGGAAAATGTGTCTTGTACAGCGCATGGCTCTGGTGTTCATCAATGTAACAGCAACATTGAGTCCATGGGAGGTCAATGTGTGCACCAGTGTTGGGAAGTAACAAAGTGCATTTACTCAAATACAGTACTTAGATGCAGATTAGAGGCAGTTGTACTTCAGTATTTACGTCTTTCTATACTTAATACTTTACTAGATTTCAGAAGGAAACATCATCAAGAAAACGCACATCATCATGTGGAAAACGCTCCAATATCAGTAAAAGAGCCGACGTATTGCCAACTAAAAGTACTTAAAGTATCACACACAAGTATTCATCATGCACCACCTCAGTGTTATATTATTGGATCAGTAATGTTGACACACTAACACGTATAAGCAGTAGCTGAATGTTGCAGTTGGATGTTTAGTTTGTCACAGATGTCAGATTAATGTAGTGCAATAAAAGTTACAATGTTTCCTTCTGTTGAAGTACAAAGTAAAGTACCTCAAGTTTGTACTTAAGTACAGCTCTTGAATAAATGTACTTTGTTACTTTCCACCTCTGGGAAGCATTGTACATTGTACCCCACTACGTGTATGTGACAGACTTGCAGCAGGTGGAAATGTTACACAAGAAACACGTGATGATACAATACATTGTTGTGGTGTCATGACCAAAAAAACATAACATTTCTCGTAGCTTTTCTGCAGAATCAGCACTTTTGCTTTGTATACATCCACGTTTGCTAAGTACATTTTCAGCACCTGGGTACTCGGCCTTGATCCTTGAAGTCCGTCAGCAGCCTCTGTGACGTAGATCTTCAGCTCCGAGGTGAAGGGAGACGCACCGCTGACGGACCAACGTGAGGATGTCTCACGTGCTCAGAGCAGCACACATACTGTCTTTACAACTTTAATAGTTTCTGTGCACGTTGGACCCTGAAGGTCGTGCATGATACACTGGACCTGCTCAACACAAAAGGAATGTATATCCCTTCCTGTGATAGTAACAGGGTCGACACACTGTGACCAACATCATATTTCCCCTAAAGTGCTTTATTTCCTTTTTTTTTAAAACAGCGTTGACTGTCAAGCGCCTCTTCCATTGTTTTCCTCAAAAGAAACATCTGGATTATTATTGATCTGTGTCCTATCACTAACTACTCAGAGGCGTATTCTTGAACTATATGACGCTCTGTGCTTGGTTCAAGGTTGTTTGTACTTTATCTCCTCCTCTGATGCAAATCTCACTGTAAACTATCTTATGGAACCGGCAGAGTTTGAGACTTTGAACCTGAAATAACATGTTTTATTTTTTTTTATTCTTTTTATGAGATGTCACTAACCTCAATTCCGGAAGTTGGTGATATGAAGATAAAAGCTGCGCTAATGACTTTATGGGCTGTTGTTAGTATCGTATTAGAAAGTTTTCACTCACCGGTACACCTTTTGTTTTTTAGTTGATTAAAGGTATTACATAAAGAATTACATAAAGATAAGAATAAGTAAATTATCTCCTTACGAACTGGGCCACCGCTTTGTGTTGACCGGGTTGTTTGCTATTATTTACATATTGAACGAGTTGGCAGGCTGATAGACTGTCCCAGGACACATCTGGGGACAACTACTGGACTTCAAACCAGTTTATTGGGAACATCTTATTTACTTGGGGGGGGGGGGGGGTCCTAGAAAAACTAAATATATTAAGAAAAAGCTGTTTTCTTTTCTTTTTGGCAAAAAGTCAAATGGTTGTTAGGAAAAAGTCATCATGTTTTAATAAACGAGTTGTAATATTATGATATTCATAGTATTATGAGGGAAAAAGACCCATCATTATTTTTATTTATTTGTAATTATTATAATTTATTTTCTCTTCCTATACTCACACAATATTTCCTTGCGTGTTCCTGATAGTATAGTACTTTCCCGCTGCTCTTCCAAAGGTAAAATCCGTAAAGTCTTTAGTAATACGGTTCTTATTGGTCTAACTTCAGGTCATCACATCCCCCACATAAAAGCTGATATATAATATATATATTTCTATAGCAAATTTTCGACTTTACTCTCTCATTTCCTCTCAGAATAGTTCGACTTCGTTCTCAAAATCATCTTGATCTTGATTGAGCCCGGACAAACACTCATCCAGGTCTCCTAAACTCCTGGCCCCCCGCCCCTGTATGTATAGCGGTGTGGTTGGCTAGCCTTCAGGGAATGAAACTTATGTAACGTCTCCAGCCTCCAAACATGTGCGCGTGTGTGCGTCCCCCCCCCCCCCCCTCCCGGGTGCCTCCAGGAAAGGGTTAAACTTCATAGTAAATCCGTCTCCGCAGAGGCCCCGCCTTCCGATTGTTCTGGCTGTTTGCCCCAGAAATCACACCACTCCGGACCCCGCCTTCCCTCCACCCTCCTTCCCATCCCGGGGGCCCCCCGCTTGGCCCCGCCCACCGATGGACCACATTGAAATGGCTCCGAAGTTGTTGTCAAACAGAACAGTGTGCCTGAGCATCCCTCCCCTGATCTTCCAGCGCGAGCATCTCTAAATTACAGCAGGAGGCGACGACGAGGGCCTTTTTTTTTTTTTGTATCTCCACCGGTGTCCAAACAGCACTCCACATCCCTGACCGCGTTACAATAACTCTCCGGAGACAGCCAGCAGGCGTCAGGTGTAGAAGCGTCTTCCAGTGCGGCTGGAAAACATGCCACTGTTATTGTTTCTCCTCTGCTCCCTTGTTCAGACAAGTAAGTTTAATGTTTTTAACTTCAGCATTTATAGTTGTATTTTGTTTTGCCTGAAACACATGTAAAAAAAAAAAATAGTCCGTGTGTGTTTTAATTGCCCACTCCTCTGACAGCACCTCATGCAAGGTGATGGGGGGGAGACGCAATTATTCACAGAATGTAGGTCAAATCTCTCCGCTCCAACGATGAATGTTTCACTCGACCTCGGCCTCGTATTTTCCTATAATTTAAAATCCTCTATCTATTAGTCGTCATGATTTTTTTTTTTTTTTAGATGACTTACAGTTGTATATTTTATATATTTTTTCATTTATTTGATCCTCGCCGGCTTTTGAATGGAGCTGCATGTTTTTTGTTGTTGTGCCTTTCATTCAGTGGCGCTCAACTCGCAGCAGGTTCCTGCAGCCAATGAGGTTCGAGCAGTGTGAAGACTGTCTGTGTGTGTAGATGTCAAGCGGGGTTTCTGAAAAGCCAGTTGTTTGGAAGCTGTTGCCATTCATAGTGTGGGATTTGGCGCAGCTTGCATTTTAATCACTGTAAAAAAAAAAAAAAAAAGCATCATGGGAACATTTTTTTTTACCAGCATTATTCCCCCTACATGATGCAATAATCCAGCCTGTTTGCACGAGGCTCTGTCTCCCATTGTGCTTCACCTTAAACGCCCTGGTTGAAACGAATGGGAAGCCCTCCAACTCATCCTCCAACGCAAACATTGTCTTCCGCCAGCATTCCTCCACTTTTGGTTGCAGGCCTGAGCCGATGTGAAGTCACCGTCAGACCTGTTTCCCCATGTGTGTCGGTTCTGGGAAAATGGTGAGACGTGTTGGAACTGTTTGATTGTCACCCCATCCGCGTTAACACATCAGTTATGTGCAACACTGGAACGTGTCCCGTCCCCCGTGTTGGCAAATAGTTGGCCTCCCACACGCTTTTTGGAAAAGACATTACTTTATTTGAGGAAAAATTCAAAATGATCACTTATTTCTGTTAATGGTTTTAATCTCGCTCCAATGGTGGTGGGGGGTCAACTTTCTGGCCGCGAGATATTGCTCCAAAATTATTTAGTATGAGCAGTTTCCTGTCGCTCTTTCTGCCAATCACTTCATGTCCAATCAATAAAACACGCAAACTGGGCACATTTGTTGTTTCACCCAGCGTGGATTTGGACTCAATCAATAACGAATCAAGGACTGACCTCTACTGAACATTTTAAGTAAACAACCAACGTGAACTTGGGTCTGGGTGACGTGTCATCGGTTTCGGGATAAGGGGGCTTATCTATAAAGTAAAAAGCTTCACCGTTCAGGGAAAAAGAGCTGAGAGTTAAACCTTTCGAATGTTTTCTATTGTTTTACCCACAAGGATATCCCTGTGATAAGACCAGGTTTGTCAATGTGAAACCAACGACTATCTTTATGGCGAAGCCCTTTCACAAGGAGCCATAAAGACATGATTGGCTTAACAGCTAGTAGTAGATTTACTTCACAGCCGCTGTAATCCGACCGTCCAAAGTCATTTGGAGTCATATAAAAATACTACAACATTTCCTCAAGCTTTAGTGGAAGAAATAAAGCCTCTCCTTGTTTAAATAAAGCATCAACTATGACCGATGGCACCACATGTTTGACTTCACTGGAAAGCTGCTAAGATTTATTGTGCTGTCAGCCATTCATGGCCATGCATGATTCATGATTTGTCTTCTCCCCCAACCAATCTTATAGGGCACTGACTTATGAAAATGTAAATACTTAGACATAAATACGTAATTCGAATTTAAAAGAAAAATCGACTCTGATGGCTGCTAAATGCCCAGGTGCTGCTGGTGTGTGCTGCTGCCGGTAAACACCTCCCTCCGCCCGATTTCAGAAACAGGTGGCCATTCAGGGGTTTGGAGCCCCCCCTCCCCCCAGGGGCCAGAGGGGTAGAAATGGCCCCGAGTACCTTTTCATGACGCGCTGTCTCTCTGATGTACAGTCTAATTAATCGCTCCTTCTGGTTCAGTGGCTTCATCTGGTCCATAGAAGATGGGGGGTTGGGAGGGCCACTCTGTGTCTTCAGTGTTTTCTAACCAGCAGACTGGAAAATGAGATTTCTATTGTGTATTACTTGGCATATCGGCAGCGCCCTGATAAAGGCTGATAAATGCAGGCTGACGAATAGAGAGTGTCCTTGTTTGACTCGCGGTTTAACCATTCATCTGCCCTAGTTACACAAGTACCAACAGGCACCTGTGTGTGTCATGCCAGAGTATAACGACAATGACCCAAATTCCCATCAGCCTCAGCTGTACTTTGTTTAGTCTTATAAACAGTGCATGGGTTAGTTCTAAGTAGCAAAAGTTAGACTCATAGTCTTGTTCAATAGCGTTATGCAGAAGTATTATTCCACGTGATTTCATTTGCAGCCCCTGATAGATGATAACTAAAACATTGGCCCTTTTAGCTGAGCTGTGTGTTTATATCTGTCTGTCGTAGACGCATGGGCAACATGTGGAACCAACCACTTCCAGTGTGGGAACGGGAAATGCATCACGGTCAGATGGGTGTGTGACGGCACAGACGACTGCGGAGACGGCACCGATGAACTTCCTGGTACCTGCAGTGAGTATCATGACGCGAGGATGGACTTGTGATCGCTTTGCGTACCTTTCAATCCCTCAGTGTGACGATTGCATAGTCTTCAGTTAACCTTTTCTGCGTATGTCACTTCCAGTGGCCAAAACGTGTAGGCCGACAGAGTTCAGCTGCGCGGATCGCCTGAACCAGTGCATACCGAGCACCTGGCGCTGTGATGGAAAATCTGACTGCGAGAATGGAGCTGATGAAGAGAGCTGTGGTAAGCCGAGTTAACTACAGGCTGTCTTTCTGCTTCCTTAATCATATGTGCTTTGTCTTCTTCTATTGCGCTCTGGAATCCAGAGCCTCCATCATTTCCTTCCACTTCCTTCCTATCCTGCTCTGAAGTGATTTCCCACGCCCTGTTGTGTCTCCTCTCTCTCTCAGCGCCGAAGCGGTGCACGGACGGCGAGTTCCGCTGCGGGAGTGGCCAGTGCGTGTCGTCCTCCTTCGTGTGCGACGACGAGACGGACTGCGACGACGGCAGCGACGAGGCCTCCTGCCCGCCCGTCACGTGCAGCGCTGCGTCCTTCCAGTGCAACAACAGCGTCTGCGTACCCCGCCTGTGGGCCTGCGACGGTGATACCGACTGCTCCGACGGCTCCGACGAGTGGCCCCAGAACTGCGGCACGACGGCGCCCGACTCTGCTCCCGCTCATGAGTGCTCATCCCTGGAGTTCCGATGCAGCGGCAGTGGGGAGTGCATCCACAGCAGCTGGAAGTGCGACGGTGGAGCCGACTGCTCCGATCGATCAGACGAAGCCGACTGTGGTAAGCGTGCGGATTCGTCTCCTCCTCTTGGCTGTCGCTTTTCGAGTCATCGCCTCTTGTGCTCACATGTCGGCCTTTTGCTCCCCAGTACATTCCACCTGCCGCCCCGACGAGTTCGAATGCGGCGATGGCACTTGCATCCATGGCAGCCACCAGTGCAACCATCAGTACGACTGCTCGGACATGAGCGACGAAACGGGCTGCGTCAATGGTACCAATCTCCTCCCTCACCCTTCTGATCCTGGCTGCCCAGCAGCCGAACGCAAAACCTCTAGTCTGTGTGGTCTGTATAACTGAATCTTTTGTTCCACAGCGACCCACTGTGATGGCCCGAGCAGGTTCAAGTGCCGCAGTGGGGAATGCATAAGCATGGAGAAGGTGTGTGACAGGCAGCGTGATTGCAGGGATTGGTCAGATGAGCCTCTTAGGGATTGTGGTGAGTACAGAGGCCTCTCATCCAACACTCTCAGTTTAATTACTACTTTTATGTATTTAATGAGGGTGTCTGCAGCATCAGAAAATAATGATTTGTCATGTTCTCCCCTACAGGCTCCAACGAGTGCCTGTACAACAACGGCGGCTGCTCTCATATTTGCAATGACCTGAAGATCGGCTACGAGTGCCTGTGTCCCGCTGGGTATCGCCTGCTTGAGAAAAAGCACTGTGAAGGTAATACCCTGCCAAACAAAAAATAAATAGTCACTTGATTTATGTCCACACTTCGGTTAGATTAGGATGTTGCTAGATGTTGCTAGATGTTGCTAGATGTTGATGGAGGTTACTCTGACACAACCTTTTCCATGTCACCGTCTGTGCTGCCAGATCAAGAGGGATCCCATAATTCTTACGGACACAATGATTCAGCATCCTTTTTTTTTGTTGTTTAAAAAAATGTTCCCCCTCTTCTTTGAATCCAGATATTGACGAGTGTGCCAACCCTGACACCTGCAGCCAGATTTGCATCAACCAGATCGGCAGTTACAAATGCCAGTGCGAGGAGGGTTACCAAGTTGACCCAGCAACCAAAGCATGCAAGGCCATCGGTGAATATCAGCCCTCAGTGTTCTTTCAACAGTGTTTGTTACATGAATAGCCTTACGTGCATGAAGATAATATGTTCCTAGTGTGGATTATTCTCCACTGTAGCAGAATGAAATAAATCATTTTTCAAAAGAGGATGAACCAATTATGGACCCCTATTTGTGGTCGTAGTGTCTTAGCTTTAGGCCTCAGAGTGGGTGTTTCCAGCAGCAAAGGTTGACTGACATTTGAGACCCGGCATTGCTAGGAGCCAAGCTCTCAGCTTCCATGGTGCTCTACTAACAGGGGCACGTCTCAGATCTGTAGAGCCTAGAAACGATGAAACAAGATGGTTCCCTTGATGGTGTTAGCTATCAGCTGTTAGCAGTTGAAAACATTTCCATGAAATGACTAACAAATCACCTGTCACCTTTTGTAGGTACAATAGCCTACCTTTACTTCACCAACCGCCATGAAGTCAGAAAGATGACTTTGGACAAAAGTGAGTACACCAGAGTAATCCCACGTCTAAAGAACGCCGTGGCTCTGGACATGAACATGGCCGCCAAAGAGATCTACTGGTCGGACATCTCCCAGAAGAAGATCTACAGGTGCGCGACAATGACACCAGAATGAAGGTAGCGTTTCTGTGTCCTCTGCTCCGGCTTGACGCCAGCTCTCCACTGTCATTCCAGAGCTCCGCTGGACTCGGCCGAAGACCCCGCTCAGCACAGCGTGGTGATCGGCAGCGACATTGAGGCTCCGGAAGGCATCGCTTTCGACTGGATCCACGGTAACCTGTACTGGACCGACAGTATTCGCAGCACCATCTCCGTCGTAACTGCTGACGGCGGCCGCCGCAAGACTCTCTTCCACCAAGACTTGTCCAAACCTCGCGCTATTGTGCTCGACTCCCACAGCAAGTAAGTCTAATAGCACTAATAGAAAGTTCAGTAATGCCTAAATCCTTCCTAGACTCTCTTTTTCCCATGCTTTGTACGGACTTAATTTATGTATTTATGGCTGCATTTTGACTCACAACGTTTCATTTGCAACATGTCCTCCCAGCTTCATGTACTGGACTGACTGGGGGAATCCCGCTAAGATTGAGAAGGCGGGTCTTAACGGAGTAGACCGCACCGCTCTGGTCACTGACAACATTGAGTGGCCAAATGGAATTACACTTGGTAAAGCCTCCGGTTGCAAGTTTTGTTTTTTTTAAACTATTCACATGAATAACAGTGGTCTGACCGGTTGACCCCCCTCCCCCCTGCCTGCTTCCTCCCCCAGACCTGTTGAACCAGCGGCTCTACTGGGTGGACTCTAAGCTGCACACCCTCTCCAGTATCGACGCACAGGGCGGTGGCCGACGCACCCTCATCATCGACGAACACAAGCTGGCTCACCCGCTGAGCCTCACTTTGTTTGAGGTAGACGTTTACCACCCGATAAACTCTGTAACACACAAACCCGGAGCCTCACCACTACTACTCCGTCCCCGTAGTCTCTTAAAATGCTCAAGCTTTGTTTTGTTTTTTAAATTTCTTTTAGGAGAGAGTGTTCTGGACAGACGCCAGTAACAATGCCATCTTCAGTGCGAACAGGCTGACGGGTGATGACATCACACCAGTGGCAGAGCACCTCTCATCACCGGATGACATTATTCTCTACCATAACCTCAAACAGCCCGCTGGTAAGAGACACCACTGCCCACACACTGTTCAGGAATGTGTTCACATATCAGATCATTGTTGAATATTTATTGAATATTGAATTTTGGCCGAACATTGTCATTTGCTGCCAATGTGACGGAGGTTCGTCCCTGGCCACAGCTGTATAACATCGGTGTCGAAACACCTGCAGTAATGTTTATTATTCATTCACTGGTATTATTAATTAGATTGCGTTATAATTTCTGTTGTAAGTATCACTTAATGGAAAAGCACCAAAACCAGAACACACCCAGGTATTGCATGCTTAGACCCCTCTCACCAACAAGTTCCCAACCCCCAGGCCTCAGAGCATTTGCTACTGGGAAACAATATTGTTTGGGGAAAAAATAATAATTATTATGTTATTATCATTATGACATATGATAAAATATTATATAGGCTAATTTTGCATTGGGTTGGTTGTCAACCTGTGCTCTAATCCTACTTAATTGCACTGGTTTGGGTTACAGTGGCAAGATATATGGATGTCCGAACCCATAATGGTCACTAGACTGTATCTGGGAAATAACCGTGAAAGTATCAGAGATTAAATCAGTGGCTTTGAAGGAAGAGTTCAAAGTTTTGTGAAATAGACTTATTCTTGCTGAAAGTTTGATGAGAAGATGGATAGCACTCTCACTCTCTGATAATGGCTTCATGACATGTAAAGCGCTTAAATTATAGTAAAATTGTTATCTTCTTTTCCATTGCAGGGAGGGATTGGTGCCAGGTATCCGGCTGTGAATTCTTGTGCCTGGCAGCTCCTCAAGTGGGTAGACATCCCCCCAAATACACCTGTGTCTGTCCAGATAACATGATGTTAGCCAGGGATATGAGGACATGTGTACCTGGTATGTAAAATCTTAATTTGTGTCATTAAATTAGACATTTTCGTTAAGTTCAAGCACTCACTCCTCCTTTGTTTTTGTTCACCAGCTGTGCCAACACCTGCAGCTCCCGTGCAGCCTCAAGTGCCAGATACCGACCCCCCTCCTCAGCCACCTGAGCCATCCAGCACCACACCTAAGCCCCGTGTCTACACCACACCGAAGCCCCAGGTCCACACCACACCTAAGCCCCAGGTCCACACCACACCTAAGCCCCAGGTCCACACCACACCGAAGCCCCAGGTCCACACCACACCGAAGCCCCAGGTCCGTACCACCACAGTGCCCATAGTTATCACCAGCACTGCGGCCAGGCCAGTGCCACGCAGCACCAAGCCTCCTGTAAGGACCATCACACCTGAACCAAGGACCCCGTCACCCCAGCCGGCGAACCCTAAAATACCCAAGACCACCACGGGGGCTCCGGTCACCTCTCCAGGCAAGTACCATAATGGTGACCATTAAATGACCATTGACCATTTCACAGAGTTTGTTATGTTTGAGTGCATTGCCCTCAGCTCTGACATAGAATGTGTATAGTGCAGGTCAGCTCTGTGTATCATTAACTCCTCTTCTGGTGTTTACTCCCTCAGATTTCAGACATGGCTTTGCTGCAGCTGTCCCCAACACCGCCTCGCCTGCCCCGATAGCTCTGTATATTGCATTGCCTCTGGGTGAGTTGCTTTTGTCAGCTGCTGCGAAGGCGGCTCCCTCGCAGTAAATACAGTCAGCGTCGAGCGTCATGTCTCACCTCTCTCCCTATATCTGCCTCATGTAGCGATCGTTTGCCTGGTGGCTGTTGGTGGCGTGCTGCTGTGGAGGAACTACAGGCTGAAGAACACCAACACCATTCACTTTGACAACCCTGTCTATCAGAAAACCACCGAGGACCAAGTGCACATTTGGAGGAGCCACAGCCCTGACGGTTACTCCTACCCAAAAGTGAGTCCAGTCTCACAATCTACAGTTCAGCCTGTTTGAATTTAGTACATTTAGTTGCAATCAGCACAAACGGGCTACAGTGTTACATCTGACATCCTTCTTATTTGCTGTCCTTTCAGAGACAAGTTGTGAGCTTGGATGAAGAGGCAGACAATCCAACCTTCACAGAAAACTGAAAAAATGTCGGAGTGGAAAGAAGAGCCTCAATGATAAGCTACCTTGGATGTCCTTTTTGTATGTTTTATTTTTACCTCACACAGCACAAAGATATGGAAGTCAAAGCCAGGATCAGAACCACTATATCCTCACAGACATCAAGCGCTCAACAGTAGGAACAAAACAGGGAGAAACATTGTTTTCCCCATTAGGTTGACAATCCATTAACCAAATCATACCAAATCAGCAGTTGGTGGATTCCTCAATCGAATGTATTTTTTTGAACCCGTTATCCCGTAAGTGTGACTCTGATGATGCAGCTACAGAACTGTGTCACTGACACACAATGTCTTGTTTTTCATGCATCACTGAGCTCATTTCTTATAATTTTTTTCTTTTTCATGGAACACTATCAAAACTTATTTGCTTTTTTTTGGGCCACTCATATCTGTGTGGTAAATATAGAGCTACCATAAGCAGATGGTTGGCTTAGATTAGCTGATGGACTGTAAGCAGCGGGGAAACAGCTAGCCATGTGAGAATTGTAGTTTTTACGCTTTTTTGCTGAGGTGTTTTTTGCACAGAATAAATAAACGAGATATAACATGTTTATTAGGGAGCTGTAGAGATGCTGGTTGGCGGATTGTATTACTTTTGGACAGAGCCAGGCTAGCTGTTTACCCTTGTTTCCAGTTTTTGTGCTAAGCTAAGCTAACCAGCGGCTGGCTTCATTCACAGATTTAACAAACAGATACGAGAGTAGTATCAATCTTCTTATCCAACTCTCCACAAGAAGGCAAATAAGTGTATTCCCCAAATTCTTTTACAGCTCCTGAAATGATGAAGCTTGAGCCAGGAGGCGATTAACTCACCTTAGCAGTAGGACTTGTTGCTTATACTCTTTCGTTTTCTGTACGGAACAACAAACAGCATTTAGTGAGCTTCAGAGGTGGATTTTGTTAGCTGTGCACAGAGCCAGGCTAGCTGTTTCCCTCTTTTTCCAGTCTTTATGCTAAGCTAAACCAAGCTAAGCTAATCTAAACTAAGAGCGCGGAATCAATCTTTTCATTGAACTGTCCTGCCGGGAAGGCAAATATATTTCCTCAAATGTCTCTTTGTTTGTCTGGAACAAGAAAACCAGAACATGACAAACACAACACGAGAGCGGATTCAGAGTTGAGCAAACAGAAGGGGAACATCAGCTGATACTAGCGACAAATCTCCGAGCCAGTTCAACCAGTGTGACCTCGATAAGTCTCAATAACTTTGACTTTAACACCAGTCTTTGCCTCAGTAGTACAGCGAAAATATCACCCAAAGTGAGCTAAAGACAATGCTTCTTTGTTAGCCACAAAGAATGCACACTCTGTCAGTGCCTTGATCTACACTGTACTCTGTGATCGCCCTCAGACTTCACATACCACAATGTGGTCACAACACAACGTTCCTCAGCAGCTGTCTTGTTGTTTTGAGAGTTCTTCCGAACACTTTTTCAGCATCCTCTTGATTTGTGATCATCTGTTAAATTTTCCACCCCTATGCCCCTCTGGGGGGGGGGGGAGGGGGGGGGGGACTAGTGCATTCCTGGAAAGACTAAAAGGCTTTGCTGCAACCACATGTTTACAGTGGGGCCGTGTCTTATGCTCCGTGCCGTGGCACGTGTACATTTACAACCTCCCTCAGGACCACATCTTGAACTTGCCTCCAGCATTCCTGACGAAAGAAAGCCATGTGCCCTATCGTGGTTTTAAAAACAAAGTTTTCACCAGCTTTTTAAGCTCCTTCATTTCATCGCTGACAAATGTGTGCCTTTTATGCCATATTATGTTCACATCTTCATGTCGGTGCTATTGAACTCAGTGGATTTGTATAAAATCCTCATCTGTTTACAGTGCATTAATCGAGGAATGTGTGAGTGTTACATTCAGGTTATTGTGTTGTATCAAAGCGCTTGCACACTACTTGTCATCATTCACTGAGGGAAGGGGTACATGCCACCTGCCCATCAGACTATCTACGTTCACACCGTAGGTTCAGCTACGGGAGCAATTCTGTGGTTAAGTGTCTCGCTCCAGGACACATCGACATGCGACTAGCAGTGGGGATCGAACCGCCGATTCCTCTGATTGAAGGACGACCCCGCTCTCCACTTAGTCACAGCCACCATGTGATGTGGATTAATTAATGGATTCATAGAAGTCTTTCCCAAGTGAAGCTGTATATAGTGTCGTTTCACAGTCACCGACTCACAGTGCAGATTAAGTGTGTAAATATAGTGTTCATAAATGTAAATATTTGTTCTTAACTGGTTTTTTGTTGTTGTTGCTTTTTGGTAATGTCAATGTTTTCAACTTTGTTGTAAACTTTAAACATTTTCTGTACATAAATAAATGCTTCTATTTATTTTAGAATCACTACTGTCTGGGTTCGGTTTTTGAAGACTCATTCCTGAAGTTACATAAATGCATAACTTGTTGACAGTTGAGTTACTGAACTAAATGTTCTTGTGAATTCCCCCCCCCCCCCCCCCCCATGTTTCCTCTTTTCCAAATTCAACAGCAAAATGCAATACCAATAGAAACTCTCCGTTTACCTTGATTTGGTCAAGTTGGCATTTTAGGCTACTCGGAGGAGCACAAGCTGGATGTTTCAACAATTTATTCATTACTTTTTGCTAACTATTTCAACTTTATATCAATTACTTTAAGCTAACTATTTCAACTTTATATCAATTACTTTAAGCTAACTATTTCAACTTTATATCAATTACTTTAAGCTAACTATTTCAACTTTATATCAATTACTTTAAGCTAACTATTTTGACTGTTTTTCAATTTCTTGTATCTAACTGTTGTGACCGTTTATCTCCTCAACAAATATGTGGATATATTTTTTAATAAATTGCTATTTTTTGTTGTTGTGTTGGTAGCTCAGCTTTCCACATACCCGCAGCACCTGCAGCAGTACCCTCTGGGGTTCAAGTACCTGTTGTTGGGAAGTACTGCCTTATATAATGTAACAGTGTGCAGGGTAAGAGACTGGTTGTTTATTTGAACCTATTTTTTTCTATCCATTTCAGTTTAGCAGATCTCATCTAAAGTAAAAACTACATGAGATATGGTTGGGATCTATTTGTCAATTGTTCAGAAATGTCTTTCCCGTACTGTTTGGATATTATTGGCACTTTTTTCCCTTTAATACTAGATTGTGCAAAGCCATACTTTCCCTCTCTGTTTTTTTTTTATGTGGCTGAAATGCAGCTTACTGTATGTGGCAGATAAAAGGTTTTGAATAATGTACGGCAGCATGTTCCACTGTTTTCTTCCAACATCTTTGGTATGTAGACATGGCAGGAAACGTGAAGTGAGGGTTTGTGTTATTTTTTCTCTCTCTCTCTCTCCCACTCTTTTTAAAAGGGGGGCCACATGTGTTTTTGTAGTTCTACGGAAACGAGACCTTCTTCCTAGAAAGTCATGTCGTCACAGTGAAAGGCAAAACCATAGTTTCTTAGAAATCCCCCAACAACGTGAGCCCACAGAAAGGAAAATCAACACTGTGAGTGGCAGAAGGTCTCTGTTTTATAAAATAGTTTCGCAACAAATTACAAAATAATTCAACTCATCTGGAAATTATTTTAAAAAGATCTGCTTGTTATAAGCCAACAGTATAGTAAAGCTTAGTAAACATGTCCATGGACATTTTGTAATGTGTTTACACACCACCTTGTGGCTGTAGCTTTAAAAAGCAATGTTTTATTTCTCATTTGAAATCCATTTCTGCAGTAGCTTTAAAAGTAAGCCACAACAGCTGTCTGAGCAGAGAGGGATAACAAGCTGCTTTGTGACTGCAGATCTGTGATCATACCCACCAACACGCATGACACGTGCAAAGTTCAAGGCTGTGGAAGAGTGGAAGTGCTGAGCTGAAAAGTATAGTAAAAGATGCAGACAAGAAAACAAGCAGCTCATGGCGACTCTCAGAATACTCTCTGGAGAAAATGCTGATTATTAATACAGCTATGTCAAGGGCACCATCAATCAGCGTGAGCATTTCCTGATTCCTCACCGACTTTCGACATTCTTTGTCGAAGCAGTAATCGAGACATTTTGTTCTTGATTGCACAGCCGCAGAAAATATCTGTTTTTCAAAGAAAAGTTTCATCATCAATCATTAATTCAAACACAAAGGTCACGCACTAGCTGGATCATTCCAGTTACTTTCACAGATGAATGGAACAAAAATACTGCTGAAGAAGTCATGGAGTGTTTTCTTCTCATGACGTTGTATTCATTTCAGAGAGGAAGCCGTAACATTCAGCTTTCTGAACACGGTTCTTTCTGATTACAGCATATTTACTTTTAGGTTCCAGTGACTTTTTACCTGATGTTTAAGACGCGTGAGCTCCCAAAGTGTGGGGATACGGCGTCACTGCTCACCTGATAAACAAAACCAATCAGCTGGACCGTCGCTGACCTTTGCTCAGACTACGTTTTTTGACAAAATCTGTGCCAATAATAGTATTTGATCAAAGCTGTTCATAGGGTGTTTTAGATTTTACTCTCCACCCACTCTTATGAGAAGTTGATCATATCCCCTCATAAAATCCTCTAGTTTGATCAAATTTCATGATGTTTGGGATGTCATTTCATGCTTTTATTTTATAGGAAATTAAAAGAGTGAAATGGGGAATGACATGCAAAAAAAAGAATGGCAGAATCCTGCAAAATGATGGAATTGAATGATTTATCCTCTTTTATCTGAATTATCCAAATTTGTCTCAAATGTGCTCTGTCACTTTGTCGCTTTTGCCATTGTTTTGGAAATATTTAATTTAATATATTCGGGTTTGGATCCATGATTACGCAAAGCTATTAAACTTGTCTAACTACATCACTTGTTTTGTGCTTGATGAAAAAAATCATACATTTTGTCTCGCCAATACTCAAACTAAGCCACCATGTAATAGCATACAGCTTTACAGCTGCTAGCTTATCTGTTTTTGGATGTGTGTACAACAGCGTCATCTGCATACATTTTTCATTTGTGACACTGTTCTGAAAGATCATTAATAAAATAAAACTGGCTAAATAATAGGGGGCCTAACATTGATCCTTGAGGTACACCCATTGTTCATTCTATGTTCCTGCATCAACAACTTTAAAGCACTGCACCCTGTTAGATAACAGTAACACCAAAGGGGTTTAGATGGAAATTGCATGAGAACAAATCAGCACTCCTCCGTTATGAAGCCTAGATTTTGTTTGCTACATTAGGTGAAAGGTGCCTGTTTCTGTGGGGTGTTTTGCTCTCAAGCCAAACTGCATTCTGTATAGCTGAAAACAAAAAATGCTTGTGTTAAGATAAGTTGTCAGTTGTTCAATGACTTTATATGCAACTTTTAAAAGTATAATGGTGGGACACAAATGGGTTACTGGCTTTGTGGCGGAGTGACAATAATGTGGTTCAGTGTTGGACATTAGAGGGACATTACAAGGGATATGGGATGGACTACTGTGTCTTTTGAGTCACAATCATGTTTTGTACTTTACTGTTGTTTCATAATGTGCGAGTTGTATTCTGCCTCAGGGGTTCTTGATGTCTTTGGTTTATATCGATGTCGTCACCAGCCACATATCTGAGTCACATCAGTCATGTCAGGTTTGTTCTGGATCTTGTTCATCCCACACTACTCTGACGGGATATGATGTCGAGCAAACATCCAATCAGTGATTACACAAGCTGACTCACTTTACTAATCAGTAAAATTATTTACCCTTTGTGGGATGTAAGACAAGCAAACAGTCTGGCATGTTGGCTGCTAATTGAACAAAAAGTAACATTTCTATGTTGACTTTATTAAAATGTCCAAGTTGTGATTATTTGTAAACTTTTGGAGTAAGTGTGCATAGTGTAAACTCTGTACTGTATGTGGGTTTATGTTTCCGAAGATCGCTCCATCAATGCCTGTTTCTGTTATAATAGATACCATTCTTTCGTTTAGGTATTTATTCAATAGTATTCTTTAAATACAACATTATAATAAATACAATAAGAAAGTTGAAATGAAACGAAATAATAATTAAAAATAGGCATTTTTAGACAATAAGAAAAGATTAGAAAAAGATCAAAGTGAAGGGGAATTCATTTGTCTCATAGGTTACTTTAAAGAACCAGTTGTTTTTACTGTTTCTAAGAGCAAGAGTGAGTTTCAATCGAATATAAAAAGTAGAAAAGAAAGTAGCCAAAATGTTGTGAATGTCAGAAATTAAACTATTTCCACAATGAAAGAAGACAATTAAGAACATATTCTATAGATCTGCTTCCGTCTGCCACAGTAGGAAATAACATATTAAAGGCAAAAGAGGTAAACAACACGAACAAACGTTGACTCGTAGAAATCAGTATTAGCGCGCCCCCTGAAGGACAACGTGTGTAATCTGTGACCTGTGCACCGGAAACCACGTGGTTCAGCTTTCCACACGCGCGTGGAGCGCCTGGAATGACTTCCCGTTAGTAGAGTGTAGTTTTTTTAGTTATAACATAAAGCTATATCCTTCATTAAAACCATGTCAGGCAAGTCGGAGTTGAAAATCAACTCCCAGTTCGCGCAGAAATATGATAAATACCGACAGAAAGAAGAGCTACAGAGACGTAAGTGTGTCACCGCTAGCTACCGAAGCTAACAACCCAGCGTGGGGGAAAGCGTAGCGTCAGCTAGCTGTAAGTTGTGTTTCTAGGACGCCGTGTTATTAGTGGGTAATATCTGTGTGTCCTGTGTTGTTGTTCAGTGAAGGATCGATACGGAGACCAATACGATGAGAGCGAGTCGTCTGAGTCCAGCTCCGAAGACAGTGAAGTGGTTAGCATCGCCGCATCTCCTCTTTACAGCAACAGATAACTGCGTGTCGGCAACGTGCCGCTGTGTTAAAATATGTTGACCGGTGCTGACTGTTATTCGTCCTCACAGGAGCTGGACCCGGAAGTTGAGAAAGACTTCTACAGAACACTGTCACTGCTGAAGAAGAAAGACCCCAAGATCTATCAGACGGACGCGAAGTTCTACTCGGAAGGTGAATGTTGAGTGTTGCTGTCGTTGGTGTTGCCTTCACTGTCTCCGGGACATCTTCCTAAACAAGACGTCTCGCTCTTTCAGTTGCATCCACCAGTGATGAGAAGCCTTCGAGCTCAAAGAAGGCAGTAAAGCCCATGTATCTGAAGGACTATGAGCGTAAAGTCATACTGGAAAAAGAGGGGTGAGTGAGCTGCTGATGTGCCAGCATTTACTGTTTCACTGCAGACACGATGAGCTTGTTGAAAAGCGATTACGTGTTTGTTTTTTAACTGACTTTCTACCCGATCAACCACACAGCTACAGGGAAATGCAGTTTTGAAACTTTGATGCTTTGGGTTTGTCACAGCTGATAATTTAAGTAAAAGTAAATGAATCACTGCCTGTCCATATGTGCAAGATTTGATCCCATTCATAAATATAGTTGTATTTTAATGACCAGAATATGTCTTTTTTTTGTATTAAACACATTTTTTGTTGTTAAATCCACAAAGTCAGTGTTTACTTTCAACATATTGTAAATGTCTTATAGGTAGATATGATGAGATATCCATATTGTTTTGAATGTGTCACATAGATTACTTTATCACTTGTATTATTTACACATAAAGCCGGCTAATGCTATTTTCCTTTTTTATACTGTTATAATCTCTGATCTTTTACTTCTTTCTTTACTTCACAGCAAATATGAGGATGATGACGACAGTGACTACGAGGAGGCCGCCAGGAGAATGGAGGTAGACCCTGTCACCTGATCATTTAGTTCCTTCTGGAATGTGGAGATACTTATCAGTGTTTTTATTAATCATCATTCTTTTCTGTCAAAGAGAGCTGCCTCTCCGAGCTACATTCAGGAGCAGCGGGAGCTGAAAGACAGGTAGGACTCAAACCATCTGAAGGCGTCTGGCTGTATAACTCTATAACAGACTATTAACAGAAACTAAAACCTCTCCTCAGCTTCCGTAAGTTCATCCAGGACAGCGATGACGATGACCACGAGGAGGAGGAGGAGGAGGAGGCCAGCGAGGGAGCTGGACGATCCGAGTTTCTCACCAGGAGGATCAAAACGCAGGAGGAGAAGGTCAGAAGCTGTTGCTTCCCGTCGTGATATTGAGACGAAAGCACCACAGATCAGGATGAAACCGTTCTCTGCCCCCGTGTCTGTCTGTAGGATAAAGAGGATTTGGACTATGTGGAGTGGCTGAAAGGCCAGGATGACCTCGAGGGTCCGGAGGAGGTGAAGGACATGGTGAGTGTGTGTCTGGAAAACAATCAGAGAGAATGTAAGACAGCTAACTTTGGTCTTTCTTAGTAATGAGACTGGTTTGTGCTGGGACAGAAATACTTAAGGGACTACTGGAATGACCCGGAGTTGGAGGAGAAGGAGCGTTTCCTGAGAGACTATGTCCTCAACAAGGGCTACCTAGACGAGAACGCCAACGATGACGAACGGTACGTTACCCGCCTGCGTGGATGTCAGGCTTTATTTTCCCGGTGATCTCTGAAGTGAAGAAAGCCTAACATGCGAACTCTCCCGACGGCTAAAGGATCCCGACGTACGAAGAGGTGGTCCAGGATGACGTGGACGACTCGGAGGAGGAAGGGGAGACTTTCTTGAAGCGGCAGGAGGACTTCGAGAGGAGCTACAACTTCCGCTTCGAAGAGCCCGACGCTCAGCAGATCAAGACCTACCCCCGCAGCATCGCCACGTCTGTGCGCTCCAAAGACGACCACAGGAAACTCAAAAGGGACGAAGTGAAAGAAAGGAAGGATAAGGTGTGAATCACGTTCATATAAAAAAAACACGCCCTTGATCCCTCGAGTATTAACCTTTTCTCTCTCTGCTTCCAAGTATGAAATGCCTTCATTCATTAGCTAATACGAACCTACCTCTCTCCCTGCTGCTTCCCTTTCCCAACAACTATTTCAGGAGAAAGAGCAGAAGCGGGAACAGCTGAAGCAGCTGAAGAACCTGAAGCGGAACGAGATCGTGGAGAAGCTGAAGAAGCTCAAGGAGCTGACGGGCAACGAGGAGCTCGCCTTCAGTCAGACTGACCTGGAGGGAGAGTTTGATCCACAGCAACACGACCAGCTAATGCAGGTGGGTGCATAAACACACACACACACACACTGCTACAAACACATGGACACACAGTTTTTTGCAAGACAGTCTCAGTTTTTCTTGGGTTTTGTGTGCTCGCTCAATTGACCAATAGCTAAACCCCCTAACACTGATTGTCCAATCACAGCTCAGCAATCGTAACTGTCAAGTTTCGGATTACTATGCATGTTGAAGTGGTGCGTGTGCGGCAGTATTTAAAGAGTTTTGAGGTCGGTGGCTTTTGTTTTAGCCTTCTCAAAATTGAAAACACAAGAGCAAAAGAATAAGGAATGGATTAAGTCATGTTTTTTTGACAATAAAAGGGAGACATGCTTACAAAACACACAAAAAGAGAATCTATTGTCTTGTCGTCCTTGTCCACGTATCGAAGCTAATCATCTGAACAGGTTATAGTAGAATATATAAGGGGGAAAATAAGCTTTGTCGACAGTCATCAGCTGGTGAGGAGGTGGACTTTTTGCATGGGACGTGTAGCATTAGCACATTAGCATGTATGTAACATCAAATAACTCTTTTACAGAATTGTTCTTTTAAAACAAAAGCCTTTTCAACGAACTCATGAAGCTAACGTTACAGCCTATAAAACAATTTTGAACGGTCGATCTGCCTCCATTATCAGTGTGAACTACACGTGTGCTGTGTGAGAACGGACAGCTTGACAGGCATAGCAATGGTAACTAAGGGGGGCGGGGCTTAGCAGATGCTCCAATGATAGAGTGAGCACCGACAAACTCAAGTGAAACTTAATTTTTCTCTTTTTTTTAAACTTGCAGATTCTCCATTAATCTGAGTTAAACAAACACTATTGAGTACCATCACGCTGCAGCTGTTCTCACTGTAAAAAAAAAAAAATCTACAAGAGCCACAGTTTTGGGCCAATTAATGTCTGAATGAGGGCGGCCATTTTCCAGCTCACACGGGTGCATTGTGTTTAACTAATTAGTAACTAATTAGCCTTCTCAGGAAGGTGTGTGTGTCCTGGTTCCCTCACAATAAGAAGGTCTCTGGTTTGTCTCTCCACTCGGTTGACAAAGACACGTGTGGCTGCCACACTCACCCAGGTGTGCTGTGTTTGGCTGATTGGACTTGTCTTCAGGGAAGTCAGTATGTAGCTTCCTCTCAGTTTAGAGGTTTTAAGCCAAAGGTGACCACCACCACCGTCTTTTACCAAGAAAGCGCACTCAATTTGTCCTTTTTCTAGTCACATTTAAACTCATCTGCGACTTGTTTTGCAGAAATTCTTCGGTAATGAATACTACGGAGGAGAAGAGGAGGAGAAGCCTCAGTTTGACGATGACGAAGTTGAAGGTAAGCCTGCGTTTTCTTCATCTTGGCTGATGCAATAGTGTTGAAACCTGCATGTTTTATTTGAATGCGGTGGTGCCTCTACGTCACCTTAAGATTCAAAGTTTCTTCTCGAACTCTGAAAGGAATCCTGCAGAGAAGATTCAGAGGATTCGAATAGTTATGTAGCAACGAAATGTTCAGTTCATTGCATGATGGGAGATGTAACTCATGGCTTGTGTTTGCGCATCAGAGCCCTGGAACTGGGACGTATGGACGGGGGAGGACCGAGAGGAAGACGAGTATGACTCCTCTGGGCCTCACTGCGAAGATGACAACTTCGTTGTGAGTACACCTTTTTATTTTTTATAACTGACAGCATGGGATGTGCCGGACAATGTCCTGTTTTTTTGTTCTGGTAAAAAGAAACTGTTTGACAAAAAGTCATCCCGTTGAAACAGATGGACGCGGACTACGACCCCAACCAGCAGACCGCCTCCAAGAAGAAGAAGCAAAAGGAGAGGAAGAAGATGAAGAAAGAGGATTTGCCACAGATGGGCAAAAAGAAGAAAAAGTCTCACTTCGCAGAAGCCCTCACCAAAAACAAGCCTGTGTTTGACCCACGTAGGTGTCGCCAAAAACCTCCTGCCAATAAAACAGAACTCTCCTGGGTCCTCCGACATCCAGTCATGTAACTGCAGGCTGTTTGTGTTTCAGAGGAGAAAAGCTTCGAGCAGTACTTGGACGAGTACTATAAACTGGACTACGAGGACATCATAGACGACCTCCCGTGCAGGTTCCGCTACCGGCAGGTCCTGGCCAACGACTTCGGCCTGAGCACCAACGAGGTGAGAGAGCGCCGGCACGTCCTACTCTGAGCAATTGACTGTTCGCTAAGTCCCGCCTCCCTTAGTTATGGTTGCCATGCCTGTCCAGCTTTCAGCTCTCTCACAGCACACAACCCAATGTACAATATAGCTAATAGCAGGACGGAGCTGCTAACGTTAGCTTAATCTCTTGATAGCATACGGGGCCAGTTAGAAAAATCTATTATCTCTCCTCCTACGACCTCATGTAGAGAAGTCCAAAGCTCCACGGTGAGGCTATGCCTAGTTACAGCTGCTAAGCCATAATTGGACGATTGCATTTTGGAGGCGGGCTCTAGAGAACGGTCAATCTTAATGCGGTTAAGAACCAAACTGGAACAATGGCTGTAATGTATGTTGGTTGGTAACGCTGCAGTGATGAGCCTTGAGTGACTGATCTGGTATTGCTTTTCCTTTCGGGGAGATCTCTGACCAGGGAATGATCTCGACTTAATCTTCTCTCTGAGCAGACCACACAGCGGCCAACGTGAAAACCTGTGACACAGACGTACACTCTAAGAAGGCTACGCCTGTGTTAGTGTTAGAAATGATGACCGGAGGTGTTACGGACTGAGTTGTTTTGAACTAAATGAAATACTCTGGTTCTTCCCTCAGATTTTAACCGCCAACGATAAGGAGCTGAACCAGTGGTGCTCTCTGAAGAAGACCTGCATGTTCAGGTACTGGCTCTGTCCTAAATGTTAAAGTGGCCCCTCTGTTCGGCTCATTTTCTCCGACACTAAGACCATTTTTTTTTTCATTTGTTCTCTCAGGTCCGACAAGGAGGAGATGAGTGATTTGAAGAACTATCAAATCAAGGCCCAGAATGAAAAGAGGAAGAAGGAGATCCTGAGTTCTATGTATTCTGAGTGAGTATAGTGCCATCAGCTGCACCCCCTCATGAGAAATCCACCATTACTGGAGCAATAAGTAACGTTTTTTTATCTGAATTTAATCTACAGGGAAGCTAAAGAGCTGGCAGACGGTAAGAACAAGGTGGGGAAGAAGCGGCGCGATCATCTGAAGGACGCCGAGAAGCAAGACGGAGCAGCAGAGGACGGAGACGCCACCTCCATCACGGACTCTACAGGAGAGACAATAGCACAAGCTCTCAGAGAGGCAGGGGACAAGGAGGAGGAAGAAGAGATTCTGATACCCAAGAAAAAGGTGAAACAGGAAGAGGAAGTCCAGACGGCGGTTACCGCTGTGGAGGCAGCAGAGAAAGCTGATGAGGTGAAAAACAGGACTGAGAGGCCAAAATGGTCCAAGAAGCAGCACAGCCACACCGGTGGACACCTCGTATTGGGAAGCCACGGGGTGAAGATAGGCGGCCGGGAGTTCAGCAGACAGAGACTGAAGGCCTACGGGCTGAACCCCAAGAGACTGTTCTTCAGACAGCTCGGCAGACAGAAACGAAAAGAACAGCTGAAGATGGAGAAGCAGAAAAACAAGGCGTGAGCACCATCTCTGAGATAACTGCCGACAATACAATCTATAGATGTTTATGGTCTGAGAATTAAACACATTATAGAAATGTACTTTGTTGTATTACAGCCTCAAATTTACTTTTTTTTTTATTAAAAAGTTTTAAATGTTAAATTGGTGGCTCTAATTTTTACCTAAAGTTGTTTATACTTGAGTATGCAATAAAATAGATTATGGGATTGATACATTTGACCTATTTCTCCTGCTACATTCATATTGTGTTTAGATTGTAATAAACAGATGTCTATTTTATTCTATCAAATTGAATCCACATCAGCAAAATCGTTGGTCGTCTGATCCTTGTGCAGGTGTGTGAATAAACTGTTCTACATGTATTCAACCAGGTGGTTGAAAGCAATAAACTTGGAACAGTACATGAGTATAATTGTTTCATTAAATTCTTATGCAAAAATAAGTTCATGACTTGATAAACACCACAGTGTAAAAGTTGTACCTGTGTTTGGACAACACTGAACATTTTAAGATTCGAGTGCTACCTGGATCATAAATCAGAATCTGTGATATGCTTCCAAATTTAAAGGAAGGACATGTTTAATGTCACAATAGTTGTGCCTTAACAGATGACGTTTCCATGGAAAGACTGAGAAACTATTCACACTGGTGGTGCTAACCTTCTACTGCTACGTTCACTATTTTGTTTATAAAGTATTCATATTATTCATAGATATTTCTACACAATGTGGAAATGTGGAAACTTAAAGTTGACTCATTAAAGAAATTAAATATTGAATTATTTTACTCTATAAAAAATAGAGTATTCTTAATCTAAACTATACAATCTGCAGATAAAATAACCACATTTTGTTTTAAATGTCAAGCTAGAAAAGGAAAACTGACTTTAGTACTACATGAACCGTTACAATAGGACAGCTACTTCCTGTACAGTAGGTGGCGGTATGAGCGTCCGCCAATGACCAAAGAAGAAGAAGAAGAAGAGGCGCGCTCAGGATCTGAATTTGAATCATCACGGGAAAGAGCTGTACGGTACTTTTTCTGTCTGACTTTAACGTAATAGCTTATCTTTTCCTCACAAACATTGTGCTCACTAGTTACTTATAGCGTCGACGTTATTGTTTGTAACTTGTATTGCATGTCAGTAGCATTTTATCATAGTTAAGCTAGCCGCGGAGCTAACGTTTACACTGCTCGTTTAACTATAACGTTAGTTGTAAACAAGACAAACAAACACACAGCGAGGGTTTCATGCATTTTAGCCGATGTGTTCTCTACCTGTCTATGTTGCTTTCACTGTTAGATCAAAGATCCAGCATAGGGGGCAGTGTTGGAAAGTAATATAACGCTACATTTAACGTTAAAAATAAATGTTTTTCAAGTGCAGTTTTGTGGTACAACACGGAAATCACTTTTTGTTGGATTTAAGTTAATTTATCTTAAGTTAAAAATACATTTTGTAACTTGATGTTAGTATACTACTATGTCAGTTCAAACTACCAGGCATTATATTAAATATCAATCAAGAAGTCAACACTTAACTTGAGTACTTTTTATACTTCCAATGTACCACTGGGGACTCTGCTGTTTATGTTGTTTGGTTGTTTATTGCTGATGGAGATATGAAGCTGTCGAGCCTTGATGACGTCTCACTCAGTGCCCCTTCATAGAAACACACACAGCGTTTGTTTTTCAGTAGGATCTCTCCTCTTGTGTGCTTCCTAGCTGCAGGCGTCACCACAATGGCTCAAGGGCATAAATTCCAGGACTTGGAGGAGACGGGGGAGGTGCTGGTGGCCTTCATCAACAGCAGCCAACCGGAGACACTGAGACAAGTGAAAGATGAACATCTGGCTCTTTTTGACCATCACTTAGAAACTAAAAAGATTGTGACACAGATTTTAAAAGGCAAGTGATCGGACATTCAATGCTCTATTGTGTCTCAGCTGTCAATGTGCTCTACTTTATGTATTATTGCTGCCAAATAAATAATCGGACATTATATCTCACTTACAGTATATATGAGATCGTGTGGTCCTGGATAGAATCTAACATCAGCAACAATTATGAATTTACACTTTATCTGCATCCATTTAACTTTCCAACTAATAATACAAGTGTTTCAGACTTGGATCCAGTCCTTCTGATTTCCATCTGCAATGTTCTCTCCATCTTTCACTCCTCTGTTATCTCTCTGTCTCCGTCCTCCGTCCCCCAGATGTGGCTCAGATTGAGGAGAGGACGGGCCAGATGCTGGTGGACATGGAGGAGGAGAAGACCAGAAGGGAGAGGGAGCTGGAGAGCCTGGGGGAACAGCTGAGGCAGGCCACCGCCAAGAGCCAGATGAGCGACTCAGAATTACAGTATCTTTTTATAAATGCAATGAAAAGAGTCCAAATCTGTTCAGTGTCACTATGAATTCTGTCTTGCTTTATTTGCCCCTTTCTTTTCTTTGTTGGCGTCCTTAATCCTCCTCCAGATTTCTGCAGAGAGAGTTGGAGAGTCTGAGAAACACCGAGCACGAGCTTGAGACTCTTCAGAGCGAGGTGGACGAAGACACGACCGAGGTCATCCCTTCAGCAATGTGAGTCTCAGATATGAATTATTAATGAAAGGGTCTCTTGTCAAAGGAGTCGTCATCACTGCTGTTGCTACCTTCAGTCCCCATGTATACAATTAAAACGACCCCACAAGAGATTCTAACATTTTATATTTCCCGCTGCACATTTTAGTGTGCTTCTGACTTTGCTAAATGTTGTATTCATATTTATTTTCTGCTGGGAGATGTGTACGAGGGATGTCACACGTTGTTGTGTCCCCTTTCTTCATACGGCGTTGGATAGAAATGATGAGGACTTTAGAAATTTAAAGTTTTACTCATATAAGTTATTTTAGCTGTACCTTCTGTTCAATAGTTCCAGTATCTAATCGATTGAAACTGTTTTTGTGCCACGAAGTAACAATTTCCCCACCCTGGGACTGAATTTTTTATTTATTTCGCAGTTTATTTACCAGAAGAATGATTCGGAAAAGTCATGTGTACATGTGTATGCTTTGAAAGTAGCTGTTGGCTGTATGAGAGGCTTAGAGCTGAAACAATCCGTTGATCAGCAGAGAATGAACTGGCACATATCTTCTAAATGTTTGCTGCTTTTGTCCATCACATATTGTGAACTGAATTTCTTTGTCGGACAAAACAAGACATTTAAAGACATTACATTCAGATCTGGTGACATCATATAATGGACATTTTTCACTATTTTGTAGACAAAACTGTTGATCCGTTACTTAAGAAAATAGATAATAAAAACAATAGTTGGTTGCAGCCCTTAAGTTCATGTCGTCAAATCATCATAAAACGTGTATTACTCCTGTAGACGGCAGTGAACTGCTCCTCCACAGACACAGAAAATTAGTTGGCACATAAAATATTGAGCAACCGTCTTTTTGAAAAATAAATCCTGACAGTGTGTGGAATCAACTGAGTACCCCGCCGCTCACTCGGCCCTTTCCAATTCTGCCGTAACGTGAGATGCAGAGTGCGAAAAACGTGGCAACGCCGTTGGCCTCAATCAGGACATCCACCTTCACCATAACAACAACTTCTTTAGGAGCGACATGGAGGCTGGGCGATACACTTTTTTTCACTCTGCGGCTGACGTGGCAGCAGTTTCGAAGAACTACGGTGGCCTTCGGTTAACGCTAAAAAGTAAAAGGCTCTCTCTAGAGCCAGTGTTTGGTTTGTCCGCTCTGGGCTGCTGTAGAAACATGGAGCACTCTGTGAAACCAGCTGCCTGTGTAGATATGAAGGGCTCATTCTAAGCTGACCAAAATACATCAATTCTAAGTTCCAGGTGATTATACACCAATGAAAACTGAATATTTTAAACTTTGAATTGTTTCACTACACTGCTTTGATGTGACAGCAGTTGCAAGTTGTTTGATGTATATTTTGTCCACAGATATGTGGCTCAGGTGTACTACCTCATCACCAAGATCAAGTGGGAATACGACACCCAGCCCAACGTCCTGAAAGGAGGTACGCATTCGCTTTCTGTCATTTTTTCTGAAAAATGAAGCTGCCTCCAGGTCGTCAGTCTGTCTTCTCCTCCTGCAGTGCACTACGGGGCAGACCTGGCGACCCCCATCAACATCGACACCTCCACGCGATCTCGGAGTGACGTGAGCGACCAGCTGTGGGGCTTCGTCAGCACCGAGTGGTAGCCGAAGGACGGCCGTGTTGTCAGAAATGATGTGTACGTTATTTATGTTTTGTCTGTAAATGTCTTTGTTTTCTTCTGTCCTATACAAAACATATACTGTTTAAAAAAAAATTAAATATGTCTTTAGTAGTTATTCTCTAAGTGTTTTTTGAGCAACAGGGACTCGTCAGAGCCTTTTATAGTCTTGGACGAGGCTGGGTGGGGTGTGGGCCACTAGATATCGCTGCAGAACTACCTTGTTGTGTTTTTGTAAGCACCTACATGGTTTTGCAGCGATGGACTGCTTTTTATGCAGTTTTTTTTTTAATAAGAGTTTTGTTCCATAATTGGGTTACACGATGAGGAAAACTGAGATGCTGTTAAAAGCTTTAGAAGAGGCATGTAGGTGGATTAGTCAGACTAGTTTACTATAGTTTAGACCAGTGGTTCACTACTGGTTTTATCATTCCACCACCAGTCCCGCTCCAAGTGTCTTCTCATTAATGGCTTACAAACTGTGTGTTTATCACTTTAAATTACATACAATGTGGATATTATCTATTTTTCATACAGTTGAACTGTCATTGTTTAGGTTGCCTTTGCACCACCACAGGCAGTAGCTCTCCAAACATTTAGCTCACTAGGCAACTGCTTTTTCATTGTTTCACCTATTTCAACAACACCATCAGCTATTTTATATGTTTATTCATCACTTAAATCAATTTCAGCCTTACTTTCAGTTATCCATTTCAGTCATTTGTTCACTTTTAGGGGGCTTTTTCAACTGCTCTCCCTGCTTGTCAGCTGCAACATGTGGTGACAACGGACTCGGATTGATAAGCGGCTGACTGATTATAAATGTACTGAAGGAAACGCGCACACACAGATTTATTAGCCCTTTTCACTGTTGTTTATTATCGGCCCTCACACAAATATCTGGATATAACTATATATATATACACACCTTTACACACCTTTAAGTGTTCAACTATGATGTGTCAAAATCCAGGCATGATAGTGATGAGTTAGCAAAACAGAGAGGCAGATAATATATCCGCAATGAGACCAAATGCTGAAATCTATCCAGGCATCACTTTGGTGAAACACCGTGCGTCGTATAGTTTACCCGTAGGCCCGCTCTACTGAGAACTGAAACTCCTTCCTTCTTTGAAAAGGAGTCACTCTCACCACTGCACCACTTGCAGCGTGGTTTTTTTTGGTTTTCGGGAGTGGGCAGGACAACATGCAGTGTCGGGGTGGCTCGTTCTCACACGTACCATAGCTCTGAAGGCCCACGCACCGACGCGTGGTTTCTTTACGGTAAACGGGGCGACGGCTAGCTGCTCCTACAGCCTCGTCTAAACCTCAGCCACACGCATCGCGCATCTTACCAAGCGGTTAACATGTGGTTGGAGCAGAAGGAGGGGTTTTCTTAAGTCAAGCCTGTTGTCAGTCTCTACTTTCCTTTCATCTCTCTTGTAGAAGTCCCTCGTGTTTCAATGGCCGTTGTACTTTATTTCATGTTAATATTCAACATCGTAACATCGCACATGGCTATCACTTGGATTTGACTAGTTTCAGTATTGATACTTTACTTACTTTACTTCTAGTACTAAACATCAGCTAACTTGTGACATGGTATAACTGAAGGTAGGCCTCAGTAAGCGGTGGTGCAACCGCATTCTGAAACCCTCATTGAGTTGAATCAAGACTGTCAACAAACTTTTCACCTTTTTCTTTTACTGCAGGGGTTCTGCTCACTCAGTGTTTATCCACATTGTACTTATACATTAATACAAGTCCATCTCTTTATGTTAAAATGATGACTCAGATTCACATCTCTTAACAGCTCACATAGTGTCGGTATCTGCAGAGCAATTTGTTTCATGTAAGCGAGCAGTAACTAAGATATCATGAGGTGATATCACACAAAACCTTTTTTTGTCTGAATGTACGAATAGATGTACTTTATCTATTTTAATGTCATTTATATTATTTGGATTTTTCTGCAGTTTATTCTACTCAGTATTTATAACCACAACAGTGATTACTGCATATACGTATATATTTCACGTTTTGTTCAGCAGTAAGTAACGGGAAGCATGTCGCTCAGTGAGAGAGCTGACATCCCTCAGACATGAACCACTGACACAAAGGCCACTCGTAGCAGTAAAGAATATACACAAGGCTCCATGTGAACTTCATTCACATATGTTTTATTCAGTGCACATATTAAAAAAAGTGACATAACTTAAGAGAGGTTTTTTACAATACAAAATGCAGCTCTGATAAGCTCAGAAAAGTCTATATATATATTTACAAAGTATACAAATCAGTTAATATATGTTGTTTTTTTCTCTTTACATTTATACACAATATTACAGTTGGCATCTAAGTATCAATTTTAATGTTTCGTGACCACAATTGAAATTCACCCAGACAGCACTTTGAGGCCCACGCACTCTGATTATATCTGCGCTCATCACGAAGAAAACAGATTCGTATCATTTCATGGTGAACGTTCTCCAGCGAGAAAAACAATCTTTGTTCGTCCACACGACGGATCGCCGCCATATTCTATTGAAACCAAGAAGGCTCCAACGAGCCCCCCCATGTCGGGCTTTATTGCCTTCTAGTCCTTCATCGTGTGTCGCTACATATGTTGAGGGGGACCTCCAAAGCTGCAAACCGCCCATTCCGCATGACGTCTTCAGCGGGCCCCAGGGCCGCCGAGCCTCTGATCTGGGGCCGAGGGGGGTGTGGGGGGGGAACCGCTACCCGGCACTGCTGCTGACCAAAACTCACATGGCAGAAATTACATGGGTTTGGCAGCAGATTTTGGGCGTGGACGCTCCGTGTTCGTAACAACGTATCATTACAACGCTACGCAGGGAGAGGAGATAAGGGGAAACCTCCCGCCTTGGGCTTTGGCCTCGGTCTGTCAGATGTGCGGCGCGATTGGTTCGTATTTATGTGAAAACGTCTGCACGCACGTTCATTTGATTTCGTTTCATGTGGGAAACTGACACTGATAAAAAAAATGAAATGTTTTCCAGAAGGAAAAAACTAAAAGTAATGCTAGTTTTTCCACAAGAAACTGCCCCCTACTATTAAGGCGCTGACCTTTCAGTTTTTCGTGACTATAGAAAACTTTAAAAGTTAGTCTTTCTCCCAAAACTTCAATCACACATCACATCGAGCTTATTCAGCTCAATACCAAAGCTTTGGCAGAGTGCAACCCAAAAAACTTCAGCTCCTGACGCAAAATGTTCACTCGACCGGAGCGCGACTCCGTCTAGAGGGAAGTCTCAGTCCGAATGCTTCCTCTCAAGAGGTCCGCTGTGTCATGCTTTAGACATCCGGGGGTAAATGGCTTTGATGGTCGAGGGCGTCGTGAAGTTCCCGGAGGACACTGTCGTATCCAGTCCCTCCGGTCGGTGGGAGGCCGCGTCGGTCTTGCTGGTGCTGCACTCCAGGAAGGGCATCCCGATCTTCTTCACCTGCCCGTCTTTAGTCAGCAGGCAGTGTCGGCAGAGCAGCCTGAGGATGGCCCTCCTCATGTCCTTGCTGGTTAGGGTGTAGATGATGGGGTTGAGGAGGGAGTTGAACATGGCGATGCCCAGGAAATAGTCCGCCTTGAAGAGCACCCAGCAGCTGTTGGCCGGGCAGCAGAAGTCCAGCAGCAGGAGGATGAAGAGGGGCAGCCAGCACGCGATGAAGACCCCCAGGACTATGGTGACCGTCTTCAGCAGGGCCATGTACTTCTGGGACTTGCGGTAGAGGCCCTTGCGCTGCGGGGCCGAGGCCAGGTGCTGGGTGTTGGACTTGACGATGCGGAAGATGCGGACGTACAGCACCACGATGGACATGAGGATGGCGCTGAACACGGTGATGCAGAAGAGGATGTAGCTCTTGGCGTAGAGCGGGAGCACCGTGGAGCACTGGTCCAGGCGTCCCATGCAGTTCCAGCCCAGGACGGGCAGGATGCCCAGGAACACGGACAGCACCCAGCTGGCTCCGATCAGGGCGAACATCCGGCCCTGCTTGTCCCCCTGGTACGGCTTCATCCTCACCATGGTGACGTGGCGCTCGATGGCGATGGCCAGCAGGCTGATGACCGAGGCGGCCAGCATGATGAACACGCCGCCCTCCCGCAGGAACCACAGCACCGGGGTCAAGCTCATCGTGTTGGGGCCGGATGTTATGATGTTCACCATGTAGGTGAAGCCTGCCAGCAGGTCAGAGAGAGTCAGGTTGCCCAGTAGGTAGTACATGGGCACATGGAATTTCTTGTTCTTCCAGATGGCCAGAAGCACCACGGCGTTCTCTGCGACGATGAGCAGGCAGACCAGCAGGAAAGCGATGGCCTCGGGTTTGAGTCCCTCCTTGTACTTGTTGTCCTGCAGCTTGCCCGTGAAGTTGTAGTGCTCCAAGATGACCGCGTTGCTCTGGTACTTGCGGAACATGTGGAGCAGGTTTCCTGTGGAGGGCGACATGGGGATGGCGGACGGGGCCACAACAGCATAGGCAGCATGGAAAGACTCTGTGGCCATTGTTTTTGGTACTTCCACAAGTAGATGCTTTTTTCCAACTTCTTTTCTTCAACTTTTTTTTTGAATTTCAAGATTAGATGCAAGGTGTCATACAGTCCTCTAGTTGTGCATTCTTCCTTTGGTTATTCAAAAAGCTGTTCGACGCAGAGGAAAACGTGTTCCGTTTAAATGCTATCAAATAGGATTTCCTGTGGTTTTCTCCTCCAAAAATCACCTCTTTTTTGTTGTAATGCCCGGGCTGCCCGCTAGGAGGCGATGAGAGCTAACCTGCATGAGACACAAGAGGAGGAGAGCGTTAGTGCCGATGACAAACAAATAAACGACATAATTATTGGATTAATGTGCAAAACAATCTCTAATATCCATAATACATGCAGAGGATTACACTTCTAATAGCGATGATGTCTACATGATTAATAGGGGGGGGGGGGGGGGGGGGGGGTTATTACTGCATGACCACTTGAAGTAATAACTTTAGGCGACAATGAGGGTAAATTAAGAAAAACACTTTCAAAATCCCAAGCAAATTTTTAATTATTATTTTTGCTTAAACTTAGTGCCAGTGTTTTCCGAGTTTTTTTCCTGCCAATCGAAATTTAAACCCACTTTTAATAACACAATTAATAAAAATTAATTCGGAGCTATTTGTGTGTCATAACGCGTAAATACGCTTTATTTGTCTGAATTGACTAATTTAACTCGCAGACAATTAGATGTAGTTTACTGATGAATCATTACTCTACATATAAGTCCTGTTGTAGCCTAATTGGTATGCATACAACAAAATCAAATCTGCGGCTCTATATGCAGTATAAAGTCAAATAAATATCCACATTAATGATGCCGCAAGAGTTAAAAAATTACCTCTAGCGCACAGAAAAGTCCTAAATATAAAATATAATTACATCAGCGAGCAGCACGGACGCGGTTCACGACCCTTTACGCATCATACCGGACACAACATGGTTAAAACGTATAACTTTTAAGAAACGCACCTGCAGAAAATACGTGTAAATATCCAGTGGAACCCTCAACAGCAGCGGCAGAAGTAGTGATCCCACAGCCGGAGAGGAGGAGGACGCGGTCTTGAGTGGATCACTGCACCACAGCCACATGAGAGTGCGATGTGTGGAGCAGAGCAAAGCAGGGCAGGACTGAACACGCAGTGGGTTTGGTCTATGATGTTGTCTAACTTCAACGATTTTCCTCCCTCCTTCCCTGACTCCTGGAGTTTATTTTTTTTCTTTTTTCTTTTTTAACTGATTTGCCCTCAGGACGAATTAGAGATCGATGACAGATTATGTTGAGTAAGAGGAAGAAAGTGAGATTTCCATCCCACAGGTACTGTAGTCCCTCTTGTATGTGTGCGTGTTCAATATGCTCCTGCAGTGTAATTATATGTTGCTCTTCAGGTTTGTCAGATTATGTGGAAATCTCTCTTGTTCTGTCTCTCGCTCTCTCTCCCACACACAGTCCATACATGAGAAACATCACACTCAGAATCAAACTCTAAACTAAAAACCACAAGTTAACTTGTCAGTGGAAACATAGCGATTTGCGAGGCAGGTGCAGCTGGATCCGCTTTGCGGGCCAGGAACCCCAGATTTCAGAGCATAAGTAACTCAGATAGGCGTCATCTGTAATTATCTTTCAGCTCACTTTTTATTTATTTTTAAAAACATTATTTTTTGGCAGACGTGCCATTTGTAGATCTTTTCCCCACTTCAGACACGTGAGAGATAAATATGCTCTGCTTTGAATAATAGTGAACAAAAACTTCAACTGCCTCGTTAAAAAGAAAACTTAAAGGAAATCTTCTCGTCCTCCCAGAATCAGATATATTTCATTTTAAAAGTGACTACAGATGGACTCAAGATGTCTCCTGCTGCACTGAAAAGTTCATTCTCAGTTTCGTATGAGACCACGATTAGTTTCTATAGTTGTGCTGTAAACAAAGTCGTGCTCCTACGTCCTCAGAGTTCAGTTTAGCACAGTGACACTGTTGAGTGAAGGGACCTTAACCCAGCCAGCCTTTACTACTCAAAGCTCTGGATTGTGATTATCTGACTTCCTTCTTAACTGATTCATGGTGTGAAAAGTGCTAAACAAGTTACTAATGATTTTTAAACACCCTTTCTATCTCCTTACAGTCTCCACTGAAATCCACAATCACATTAGCAAACACAGCTGGAGGAGAGATCCACATCACAGCCAAAGTCTTATCACCAAACCCGCTATTTCTTCACCCGCCAGCCTTAGATTACTGCTTTTCATGAGCGTGTGTCGCTGCTTTTCTCAATCCACGTTCCTACTCAAACGTAAAGCAATTTTTTTAAAGGAATTCTCCAGGAAATTAGCAGCAACAACAACAACAACAACACAGAAAAAAGCAAAAACAATGCACATTTCCACTGCTGGCGTGCCGGCCGAATCGACGGGGAAGTTACGTATGGTATGGCCGGACTCGGCCTTTCTCTAAACAGGAAGCTGCCTCATTGTGCCTAGAGAGGAGGGGGGATATCCTTGAGAAAAAACACAGATGAGGTCACTGGTAGGAATTGACACACAGGGGCGGAGCTGTGACGTGCAGACAAAATTTCACACACATAATTATCGACTTACTCATTATTATCGACTTACTCATTTCCACTGCAGGTAGAAATTAATGGGAGGTTTTACTACATGTGGCCACGTCATGTTATTGAGCGCTTGCTCTTCCTTGGTGGTCTTTTTCAAAATAGTTTTGTTTTCTTCCACTGAACTGTTCTTATTTTAGCTTCAACAGCTCCGCACCTCCACCACACCTGCTTGTCTGGGATCGTCCCCCTTTGTGAGTGTCTGCCCGGTCATCATGGACCAGTGCTGCTGCTCCCTGACTTGCTCCCCCGAAGGCGAAGGCCCACCCAAAGTGATAACCGTGGTTGAACTGCTCCTCTATCCCCCCCCCCCTCTGCAGTGACACCGTGACAGGCCTCTGGTTAGTTAACACACAAAGACACGACAGCAGGACTCCTCTGCTCTGTCTTTTCTGTCTTCCCGCAGTGGAGATCTGCTCCGTCACTGCCTCTTTACCCCCTCGGGCCACGAGCCACACTACGAGTGACCGGTTGGGACTAACCCAGTCGTCTCACTGCCTGGGGTGTGTGTGTGTGTGGCGGGGGGGGGTTGTTCTGTCCAACACTCCTGGCTCTGGGGTTTTTCCCTGTGACGTTCATGTTCTTGCAGAAAGGAAGTCAAGTCACTCCTGCTTTTGTCATGATAGCCCGCTCGTCGTGTCCTTTACTCGTTGTCCGGCTGCTGTTTTGTCAGTAACTGATGAGCTGTTTCAGTAAGTAATCCTGAGGTGATTGACTGCTTTTCCTTTTGGGGACACAGGGGCTGATGAGTCATGTATCCTCCTATGATGGGAAAAAAAAGAAGAAAAAAAACCAAAACATTACAAGAGCCCGTTTGGTTTCAATTCACACGAAAACCGCTCTGAGTTGTTACACAAAATCACACCTCAAAATGAGATTTTCACCTCTCGCTAACAGCTTCAAAAACACACGGCCTCTCTGTTTAAAGTTAGTCCACAAGGACAATAGAAAGAAATCACACCTCTCTAATTCACTCATGATAATCACTTGTTAATGCTTTTTAGACGGTTTGAATATAGACTCACATGGTGGGCTTTGACTCTTATTTTCTTACGCCAGGAAAGTCTTGAGGAAGGAACATTTAGGACGAGGCGTTGAGCATAAATTAGCAGTCACATAAAGGTGTGGTCATTCCTCATTTAGGAAATGTTTGATGTCTTGACTGTGAAAGTTACCCCGAGGTCATGATATTTGTTTGTGTATTAGAGAGAGAGAGAGAGAGAGAGGATCCCCACGTGATTAGAAAAACATGCTACACCAGAGCCCCAAGTTTAAAAAGAGAGAAACACAGGGACTCTAATGTAGTGTCCAGTACTGTTGTGGCTGCCAGAGCTTTATGGGATGCCCAGAAATAGCCGGCCCTTTTGTTGCTTTTCTTGCCACCCTGTTTCATGTGCAGCTGTGTGCCGGGCAGCGACCTCACTTCGAGCTCCTAATGAGGGGAAATGGGAAGAACACACGTTAATGTTGGACGTGTTTCTTTTCCATTGCTTCCATGTATTTCCATCAGGGACAGATTTACTGTACCTAACTCTGCCCCGCTGTAGTCTACGGGTCTCCAGCTCCTCTATCTGCATGTTTGGTGTCCCTTCTTCTCTTATCCAACAGCACTCAAAAAGCCTCTCAGTCAAAGCATTCGAATGTCAGATCCGATTGCGTCCGCAACCTTAAGTTCAGACCCGAGCGAGGGCACGGCTCCACCGTTTCTTCTGCTTCTCATATATTTGTGTTTTTTTTTTTTTTTCGTTTTTTTTACATTTACATACCGAATGCTTTATGTAGTCGGTTTGTCGAATGGCAAACTCTCTTGCCAGTGTTTTGCTCTGATCCAGGCCTCATGTTTTTACAAGGAAAACACACTTGAAGTTTGTTGTTTGTGTCGAAGCCAGACAGCCTTTATAGAGAGCCTTCGCACAGTAAAATGCACTCATTTATTTCCCTTTTAAAACAAAGATTTATTTTTTGATTCTACTCCCAAGTAGATATTTTTCATACGAGTCCGGAGGCGGGGAAATAAAAACCTTGTTGGTTGACGTAGCTAAAGTAAGTGGGGATTTTTCTGGCACAGATAAACACAGGAAGATGCTGCTATTCCGGGCCATTTTTGATTAGACTTAAGCCGAGCATATGTGGAGGTCAGTTGTGTCTATATGCAAAGACAAACATCCTCATTTTCTATGTAAACCTCTCACCAGTTCTCACTCTCAAGCTGGCGAGTCCCTGCGTTTGACCCCGGCTATGCCGTTTCCATACGGCAGATAGATGATTGTTTAGTCCTTTTCTGCTTATTCGTGAGTTTTGTCTCCGCTCGCTTCCAGCTGTGTTTATCACAATCCACCATGGCATCACTGAAATTGAATCCCACAAGTTTCGCTGAGCTGTGTTTTAGGTTGACCACCAAGCACTCTTGGCCTGCAAAGAGAGGAAACCAACTTTGTAATTGTTATTAGAGGAAGATGTCTCAGTCAGCATTGCTGGCAACAAGCATTTTACCTCATTAGTCAAAAGCCACTGGTTCCACCAGTTGATTTTAATTGCTTTAGTCACATAATGACACATTGACTTTTTTTCTTTTTGTTCGTGGTGATTCTTTGTAAGGCCCTCGGGAGTTTTTCTCGCTTAACAACGTGGAAAATGTGAAAAAAATCTGTATCATCTGTCTGTTAAAGGAACATTTTGATATTTTGGGGAAATGTGCTTATTTGCCTTAGTAAATTTATACCACTATCATATCTGCATGCTAACTATGAAGCTTCAGCCAGCAGCCGGTTAGCTTTGAAAGCAGAAAGTATGGAAACGGGTGAGACAGCAAACAAACCACCACCTCACTAATTGAAATGTTGTATCTCATTTGTTTGAACAAAATTTAAAAACGTTAAATTGTCACAGATTATTTCTTGGACGGGCACTGTGACCTCATCAGTCTTTGAGTGTGCGATGGCGACCAGATGGTGTTGATGAGACTCCATACTGTTACTCCATAAGTTACTGCGCCCAGCCAACTTATTTGTTCTACATTCAATTAGTTGCAGATTTTATTACCTTTGGACAGAGCCTTCTTTGCATCTGTTCCCGTTCTTAATGCTAAGCTAAGCTAAGTGACTGTTGGTGATAGCTTCTGCTGCGTTCCAATTGAACCGGGAAGTTGGAATTTATGAGTTCCCAGACGCAAATTCCAACTTGGATGCCGCCTGAAATCGGATTTTCAGCTTGGAAACCTCACCAACCACCTACCTCCAAATCCAAGATGGCTGTTCCTTCATCAGTAAAGTAAGTAGTAATATACTTTTTATTATCACTTCTGTCTTATTTGTGTCTCATTAAATCTGTCGTAGATACAGTACTGTCGAACTTCTACATTTGGATATTCGTTGTTTGTATGTGCAGAATACAGGCGTAATACGTTGTTATCAAGGTATTGCTAACGATGGCTAACTTGGCCGGAGCAAACTCCATTAAGTTTTCCGACCTGTTGTACTGGAACTCGTGTTTGTCGTCATTATAAATAAAACTCAGCATTATTATTTACTATAAAGACAAAAGATTGGTATTGACCGTATCACGATAAAGACAATGTTAACCAATGAAGCTAGTTGTCACGGTGAGGCTACAGCGACTTCAAGAAGTTATCGCTCTCGGACAATTGTGGTCCAGCACATAACACCAACATAAAACCACAACTTAAGAGCGCTTAAGAGGTGATAGTTGACGTATTTCTTTCCCTTTAATCAGAGCCAGGCTAGCGGTTACCTCCTGTTTCCGGTCTATATGCTAAGCTAAGCTAATCGTCCCCTGGCTGTAGCTCCATATTTAGCGTACAGTCATGTGTGTGGTATCAATCTCCTCATCTACTCTCAGCAAGAAAGCAAACAGAGTATTTATTTCTCTAAATGTCACACTATTCTTTTAAAGTTTGTTTTGTCATGCATATCCTGGAATAAATAAGCTCCATAAGAAGACAAAATTCAAACTTTTTTGCAGATCACACTGATGACAATTACGCTCCTCTTATCGTCTGCAAACCATGGAGGCTTTGTTTCACTTCATGTTGGGCTCCAGTTTCTCAGACGTTTTGTTCACTCTGTCCCCACATTCCCACATTTTTAACATTTAACCCTCCACCCTTCACCCTCTCCCCGTCATACATTCCCTGATAAACCCCAAAAAGGCACCAGGTCACCCTCGATAAAGAGGCATTCTTTCCTAATACTGTCAGAGTCAAAACTCCAGTCGTGGTGATTTTCATGTCTTAACTTACATCAAAGGGTCACATCATCATGATGATATGTCGGTTACAAAACCAAACTGGGTAAAGTCAGACATGTATGATGGCCAATCGGAAAACGTTTTCTCACATTTGAGAGGTTTCCACAGTGACAACATCGTCCACAGAGACAGTCATTTACAATTCATTGGCTGCCATGTGTTGGTCACTGACGGCCTAACGCATGCTTTAATACATATGTATTTTTTTCCGCATTGGCTGTTAGGGGGGTGAGATGTGAGTGGGCAGTTTTCATGAAAGCTTGTTTTGTTCATAGCAGCGGTTTGGGATGAGTTCATCTTGGAGGATAGAATGGAAGAAAGAGCAAAAGAGCGTTCCCACAAAACGGGGGGAAGAAAAGGGGAGAGGGGAAGTGTGGGCGGGATGTGTGACGGGCTGCATGGTGGGGGTGAGTCATGAGAATTAGTAACCGGCCTCTGTGAGATTTATTCAAACTGCTTCAATAACCGACACGCCAACAACCCGCCAGCACTCTCTGTCGGGGGGTCAGATTCTCGGAAGAGCTCTCTTCACTTCCACACAGCGTGGGCATTCGGCACGGGGGAATAAAAGTCATCAACAGAACCTTTTTTGTTTAATGATGATGTTGGGGGAAAAATTCCACATCTCTTTCCGGGATTGATCCTTGGTCTTTGTTTGGGTTTCAGGTCCCTCGTGATGCAAGTTAGAAAGGATCAAACGTGGGATGTGTTACGCTGAAGTCTCGTGTTGTTTATTTCCCAGGATAAAGTAATGAATGACTTTCACCAGGGTGTTAGTCAGTGAATGAACTGCTTCATAGCTGTATATAAAGGAAGCCAGGCAGCAAACAGGTAGGGGCAGATTAGTAATACAATAGCTAATCTAATATGTATTCAGGAAATGCCACAGATATCAGGCAGACAGAAGGATTATAAATGGAGTCTGCATCACTGCTATGGCGAATGAGGTAAAAGTGATTTTAGGGCACTTAGCGTGGTGGTTAAAAATACCCTATTACAACACTCCATTGTCTCAGTTCAATAGCTGTACCTTTCAGCACGCACTGGCCAGTCGCCTCACACACATTTCTATTCACTAGACGACTGTATAAGCATTTCCCCTCCAATGAAAATAAGGCTGTAAATTTCACTGGCCGAACTCGAGAGGCCGACTTCCTGTCAGGAAGGCTTTTCTATGACAAATGCAAGAAGGACGATAAGGTGAATAGCACGGCCATACTGGGGAGATTACACTTTAATCACGCTCTCGTTCTTTTTATCTAAAACAGAAAATCACAATCTTTTTGGCTTGTCGCCCCTTAAAATGATGCTTTCTCTATTAGCGGACCCTTGTCACAGGTTTTGCCTTATTCAGTCGGTTGTAGCATAAAAGTACTCCATGCAAGATGTTGTATGTAGATTACATAAACCTTTAGAAAGAATGGAGTGTTCACTAAACCTCTCTTGCGAAAGGTGATTGTATAGTCATAGCTTAGCAACCGTACAAAGGCACGGTAGGTCTGTCAAGCTAAAAACAGTTCATATAAAAAAAAAGCTTGTGTTCATGACTTGCATCCGTTGACTGTATATAAGAAGTGGACAGAGTTACTGTGACGTCACCCATTGGTATGCAGACTAACGTTTCGAAGCCTTGAGTTTCACATTTTGGCCGTCGCCATGTTGGTTTTTTGCAACCAGAAGTGACAGGAGAGGAAGTACAGCACTGAATAAGACATTTTTAGGAAACCAGGAATGTTACAAATAACTTTCATGAACTAGAAACACACTGTGAAAGGGTTAAAGTTGTGAGACGAAAACTCCTCGACCAGTTAGCGACCTGTCAATCACACGGTAGCCACGCCCTAAAAGCATAGCCTGCTTTATTGTTTATTTTATTTTACTCTATAATTTACGAAATGAACATCATGCTGCATTGAAGAAGACTTGAAACTAGAGATTGAGACCATAAACTCAAGTTCACAATGTTTACTGAGGGAATAAATCAAGAGAGAAGTAGAGTCGTTTTCTAATAGACTTCCATACAATCAGACTTCTTCTTGCAACTAGAGGAGTCGTCCCCTGATGGCCATTAGAAAAAAATTCAATTTTAAGGCACTTGAGCATTGGCTTCATTTTTCAGACCCGGAGGTTGCCGCCTGCTGGCACACGGATTAGCATCCACTGTACATATTTTTTAATTTGGGGAAGTTTACACTCCAGCAACCCTCGCCAACAACACACAAGATAGCGTTACGTTTGCCAAACACATGTGGTTAGTCCTCATACTCGAAGCCTTTTCTTTTGAACCATTGAAACTGAAAACGTACTGATTCAAAATATGAGGTTTAGGTGTGTAACCAAAGTGTGTGTGTGTGTGTGAGAACAAAAAAACAGTTTTACATTTTTCTTCATCATACTTGTTTAAACCAACTCATGGAGCCAATAATAGCTCAGTTACAGCTGATCAAATCACACAGTGACATTCGTAGTTTCAGAGAGTAAATTAATGGTCGCCAAGAGAAGCCTACTTTTGTCTACCTCTGTCTGAAATCAAGGTACCACTGTTTGAAAAATCACTTTGCATTTTGAGAGCTAAGTCTGTCACGTTATCATCGTAAACCACAGTGTGTAAACACAAAGTTTGACAGGCATAGCGAGGCTGGCTTGTCCGCATGAGATGATTTTACTTGATTTATTCATTTATTTATTTATTTTCAAGATTGAACTTGGCTCTATTTCATGATACCGTGGTGAAATCATTTCCTGGCCATTTATGAAATGTATTTTCGGGATTACTCGGAGCTCTACAGTTTATAAATAAACAGCTGCAATTGACCACTTTAATAGGCTATTCTTGGTACATTATGTCTGTTTACTTGGTGCCGTTTGTCTAATGCTGTCGTGAAAGTTATTCGTTATATATAATGGGAATATTATTAACCATCTTCACACATATTTTCTATTACAGTGCAGAAAGACAAACTATTTTATTGTGACTTTCCGAAACTCAAAAAGACCCTAGAATCCGACTTCCTCCCCTCGTCCCCGTCTCTCTGCTTATATTTGAGGCACATTTTGTGAAGTAAATATAATTCCGTACATTGTTCCGCAGTGGTTCCATAAAAGAGCTGAGCAGGAACCCTTCATTACGAGCGTGCTCTGTGAGTGTGGTGTGGGCCCATGTGGGGGAAACCAGCAGGCTGTTTAGCTCACCCAGACCATCACAGAGGCCTGGCTGGCTATGTTTCACTGATCCTGTACTTAACTGAAACCAAAAGTATTGTTAGTCCTGCTCTGGTTTCATGTCTGTCTGTCATAAAAAAAGAAGAGAAAGAGAGGGGACTCCGGGGGGGCTTATTGGATGGATTTCAAATGTCTCTGGGCTTCGAAGCTTCACTTTGAAGCATGTGAAGTGTTTTCAGGCGGTCCAATGACTGTAATAAGGAAAAGATAAGGGTGGCTTTTTGATTACTAGCTTGCAGTTGGGGCTCTTTCTTTGTGGTTGCAGGGTTTGGGATCATTTCTAACTGTGTGTTTTGTTGCACCGGCTCTCCCTTTCCTATGCCATTTCCTGTGGCTGGACTAAGAAATGTGTGTGAAGGCAACACAATAACCATGGTGCACACATTCTTTGGCACCCGTAGCGCCGATAAACCCACTGGTACAGGAAGTGAATTACTTAACATTTTGTAGGGTTCTTGTGTTTTTGTTGGCTGACACACGGCCAACCTATGGAACCTATTAAAACCAGTTTAGCCTCGTGCATTCTCACACACACACACACACCTACACACACATAATCATAAAGTGTGAATGCTCACAGGATCACACATACTGTATACTCGTACCAAAACACACCACGTGTCATGATGTGAAAGCAGAGTTATTGAGCTCGTTAGCAGGCTGCGTGCTCGCCTCACGGTGACATGTGTGATTTAGGTGCAGCAACAGGCACGCTTCTGCAGAATGCTAAAAAACGACAGCGCCCTGATGTTATCAGAAATTACTGAGCCTATTTTTAAAAATGAAACTATTCGTTAACCGCATTTAAAAAAGCAGGAACGAGTGGGCTGAGAGCAGTGTTGCCAACTTGGCGACTTTCTTGCTAAATCTGGCGACTTTCCAAACCCTCATGGCGACTTTTTTGTCAAAAGCTACTATCGACTAATCTAGCTACTTTTTCTGGTGTTGTTGGAGACTTTTCTGGTGTTTTGACTCTGACGTGAAAGCACGTAGTGTTCGGCACGTGGGAGCTGCCATGAAGGAGCAGCGGGAGCTGCCGTGAGCCCCTCCGCCGCCCCAAAGCACTCAAAGGCAGTTAGTCTCACAGTAGCCCCTCGCGCAGCAGTCCCAGCTGCAGAAAGAGGAGACCCACACTCTCCGTGTCCAGACTGCAAATGAATCGCGCATGCGCAAAGCCGCCGCTGTTCCCGCCTCTCTCCTACAGCGCTCATTACAATTATGCAAATTAGGCGATGACGTCATTTAGCGACTTCTAACGACTTTTATGACAGCCAATAGCTACTTTCCTTACTGAGGAGTTGGCAACACTGGCTGAGAGCAACAGATCGGGTTAGGGACTTGGAAAGTATTAAGACAAACTCATTGTTGTCATCGTTTTTCAAGTGATTTGTTGACAATAAAGCAACCAAAAACAGCATCGTTAAGACCACGTTACACCAAAAAGTGTCACAGCAAAATTTAATTGTGTTTTAAAACGTAGTTATAGCGCTGCAGGGATGACGTGTTTTTGCGGGGCCAACCAGGAAGTTAGCATCGCACTGGTTCCCTCCAGACCTAACCAAAAACACATTAAAAACACACATTGACGAGGGAACCAAATGCTGGCTCATTTCTGGGTTTTAGGAAGGGTTCCTGCGGCACTCCATTACCTGCAGGATTAGTTGGTGAACTACTGTAGTTGGCGAGCTAACCGCTAACTCCCTAGACTGTTTGAAACATGCTAACTCTTTTGAGTCGTGATAGCTTTTCTCTGTTCTGTGTACTGGGCTGTTTACTTCCTCCTGACATTTTTCCTTGGGATTCGACATCATTTCATTTAATAAAGAGATATTGCAGAGGTCAAAAGCTGTCTGACCTAACAAGCTTGCTAGCTCTCAGGTAGCAAGAGAGGTTCCTCCATGTTGGACTCTCTGGCTCCTTCAAAGGTCAGCACTGTGAGGTCATAAGTCGTAGTTTTATGAGATCTTTTTTTAGTTTTTTTAGAGAGAACAGGAATAAAAGGACACCTTGTCATCAGGCCGGCTGTCTTGGCTGTTGGCCTGTCGCTGTCTGATGATGTATAGTTTCCAGCAGCAGGTACGAAACAGTTGCGGGACCCCAGTTGCTGTGAATGACCGTATGTTGTGTGACTCCTGGGCCGTATAGGGGCCCCCCGGCACATGGCGGCCAGGGTACCCGAGCACCCCGCTGTGTGGAGCACAGTGCTGTGTTGCTGTTGGCTGTGAAGTTATGTGAGGTATTCCACTGTAAAACCTCAACCAGAAGACAAGGAGTGTATTATTTCCAGCCGAGCGTCGGACCCTTTTGGGGCCTGAGTAACCGTAGACTCGCATGAAAACGCTTGCGGCTACACGCCTCCGCTTTCGCCGAAACTCTCCGAAACCCACCTCATCACCTGTACACTCTCACAGAGACGAGTCACAGCAGCTCCGAGGAATCAGATTGTGTTACTTTTTTTTTTTTTATAATATTCTTTGGAAACAGTCGCATCCTATTACATTGTTATGATGAGCTGTCTACAGTGAATGCTGGAGAAGGTAATTTATTTGAACACATGGTTGTTGTTACCGTCATCATGATTACCCTTTGAGATTCCACGTCCTTTAGTCTGATCTGCTGGAAAACGGCTCCGGTGTCCTCGTCTTGTATCAATTCAATCCAATTATTCCCCAACCCATTCGCCGCTGTCCTCGCCGTGAGTCACATGTTTACGCATGATTCTCTCGCCGGTTTTAAGCAGATTCAGCACTTAATCGGTATAAACAGATCATTGCTGCGTTCAAGTTCAATGAGGTTTAAAGATCAGATGGAGTTTTTTTAAATTTTTTAAATACAAGGTTTGGTTGGAAAGCTCATGAGGGAGATGGTTGAGCGGAGCAGGAAGGATGGGGTGCTGGGTTGTGGGATCTGTTTGGATACCCGCGGCTTTAATGAGATGATCCTGCCTCCAACCGGCTCAGTCAGTCAAAGCCCCCGCTGCCATGTGTGTGTTGTTAGCATTTAAGTATTGTGGTAGACAACAGAGAGCGTCTGGGCGGCACATGTAGCTTCTCCTGGAGAAATCTATCCAGCTCTGTCCAGGCAGGACATCTTGTCTTTGATGTACGCAGGTCATCAGTCACTGATTCTCCCAAGACTGCGTCCCACACACAGATTTTGGTTCCCCAGTGAGCTCCACCTCAACGTCCAGCTCTATAATATATTTGAAGCACTTACTTTGTATGCTCCTCCTGTCATATTACTCGGTAGCTGTGGTAGGAAATGAGCAGCTTGGTGATTAATGTTGTTCACTGCGGCTTCACTGAGGAGTCATTAAATCCGTAAATCAGTGTGACGGAGTGTCTCATGATACTGTAGGTGAGAGAGTGTGTAATAAAGATGCGTCACTGCTTTTCTCTCGGATAATAACTTAATTTATAGAAAACCTTTCAAAATCAAAGTTACAAAGTGAAAGCATGTAAGCAAGATAACATAATTTAAAAAGGTACAACAATATACCAACAGTTAAGGAAAAGCCAGAAGATAAAGAGTCTTAAAAGGAAGACTGGGTTTGCCGTACCTAAAATCCTCAGACAGGGAGTTCACAGATTAAGGGCTCGGACAACAAAAGGCCCGATCAACTTTGTTGACGAGTCAGGATTTAGTAACCATTGGCAGGGCCTTGCTAGAGGATCTCAAGCAGTGATCAGGCTCATGGGTAGTTAGCAGATCACAGATATGGAGCCAGATTAATCAAGGCCTTAAAAACAAGCAGTAATATCTTAAAAATCAATGACAGGTAACCACTGAAGGGTAGCAAGGATCGGTTTGATGTGGTCGCTTCTCTGAGTACATGTTGAACAGAACCTCCTGTTCTGAAAAGCGAAGCCAATGCTGAAGTGCCTTTAACCTGCATTCTTTCTAATGGCCATCAGGAGGCGACTCCTCTGGCTGCTAAAAGAAGTCTGGTTGTATAGAAGTCTATGAGAAAATGACTCTACTTCTCACTTGATTTATTCCCTCAGTAAACATTGTCAACATGAGTTTATGTCTCAATCTCTAGTTTCAAGTCTTCTTCAATGCAGCATGATGTTCATTTAGTAAATATGGACACATTTACAGTAAAACAGACCATAAAGCAGGGTATGCTTTAGGGCGGAGCTACCTTGTGATTGAGTCTGTGTCTAAGTTAAACAAACATTAATATGTGACATGGATTTAGAAATGATGCCAGTAGGAACATTTAAATGCCTCGGCTGGAGAAGAACCCACCCTTCCTCTTCAGCTATAGAAAGCTGTCAACTCCTCTGTTTAGAGATGCTGTGAGGGAAGCAGTGAACCCTCTGATCTCAGACCGGCCAAACATTTCGGGAGGTTTGCAAGCTGTGTCATGGGCATTTCCTCAGGAAACTACAGCAGCCAGAGTCTGAGGGTGGCCCTATTCTGTTCTTTTTGGTTTTACACTTCTTTACCCTTCTCTGTGCAATTTTTGTAAATGGAAGGAAACACAACAAACAGGTTTGCCAAAGTTTTTTTTTTTCATAAAAAAACACCTCTTTCTCGTGTTACATATCTTATCACTTTCACACATTTATAATCCACTTGTGAAACTTTCTTTTTGTTCACACCTTGACACGAAGACACCATGTTGTAGGCCTACGACTAATGGTTAACACATTTCTCCCTTTATCTGCACAAGTGAGGTCTTGCAGAAAGAAAACCAAAGCATCTGACTCACACAGAAGCCTACACACACACACACACACACACACACACACACACACACACACATACAAACATAAATGCATGCAGAAACTTTCTTTTCCCAGACGGACTCCATTAATTGCCGCTGAGTCACAAACTGGTGTCTCTGTCGGAGCGGTGAGCACAGACAAAAGCACAGTTACAAATATTGGGCTGAAATGTCAAATGCAGGCACACCTACGAAATGAAAAGGCAGAGAGCAACGCCGACGAGGCCTCTGGCGCAAAACAAAGAGAGGATTTTTTTTTTCAATTTGTCTTTGCACCAGTAAAAAACAAAGGTGAGTATTTGGATGAAGGGTGAGATATTTACACTGTGCAGCAGCTGTGGCTGGCCATGCTGCAGCCCTTAATGCTCCGGTTTCCTCCTCAACCACAGATTTCCCAGTGTGGGACTCCTGGTCTTTCCAGTAGGTCAAGGTGCATGTGTAGTACCTTTACCGATGCTTTCACTTGCTCGGGCCATAAAGAAAAACAGAGCGGGTTAAAAAGCCACTAGGCAGCAGAATCACGGATGCAGAGACACTTAACCAAGTCTCATGCATTAGCTTCAGAGCTTTAAAGCTAATGGCATGGTTTGAAACAAAAATTAGGAAGTCAATGACATTGCAGTAGATTGCATTCCCCTGTACCCTTTAAAATAACACATGTGCATATATACTGCATGTAAGAACGGATGTGTATTAATGCTTTCTGCAAGTTGTGGAGGCCACATGGCTCTATAATGATAATAATTCAACTTGACAGAGCCCTTCTGAGCTTTTCTGGGTGGAGCAGGTGTTTGCACACCACAAAACACATTCAAATCACACTTTAAGCCTGCGTTCGTGTACTCGTGAAAATGTGTGAAGGCCCTTTTGCCTGCAGCCATGTAAGGACACCGGAGAGAGAAACACAAGACGTGTTTCCAGATAATGCACTTTCCATTCTGAGGGACTGGTTAATAAGTGGTTCAAGTTTTTTTTAAAACAATAAACGATGTCATATGATTTTTAAAGAGTTTGCACGCGGGTAAAGCTAAATAAGTATGAGCTGTGAGAACCTTTTAAAAAGTAGAAAACAACCACTTCTCTCTCAGAGCTTCTGCTTATCTTGTGATAAGCCAATATCAGCAGGTTATACCAGCAGAATGTAAGCAACCATATATATATGTATAGGAGGCCACCAAACACTCAGCTTTATCAAGTCAAAGTTTCCTGTTGTTTCACCCATTTCATGGATTTCCTCTCTGCCCATCATGTTGGAGATTTTTCCCACGAGAACCCCGTTTCCTGCAGACAATGCATGCTTGCTCTTTTTGAGCTGTTGTGTCTCGATAATAGTGATTCCATCCTCGATGTTGTTTAGTGAAATCTACATAAATAGTCCAAAAGAAGTAGCTGTTACAGTTAAGTTGTAGTAAAATCACCCAAATATGAATAGTTAATATGCGGTATCTCAAGACAAAAGAACAATCAAAAAGTGTGGATTATTAATGTGTGATTCTTTTTTTTGATATTGTAAATGTGTATAAAGACAACACACACACACACATAGAGAGAGAATTGATCAGACATTTTTCACATTAGCTCTCAAATAAAATACAAACCAAATTTTAAAAAATGGATAAAACTGAAGAGAAGACGAGGGGATCATAAACACAGATGGAAAATAGCCTACAAGTTTGCAAGAGTAATAAAGCAAGAAGCTAACATGGCTAACCTGGCAGATAGGCGGCTAACAACAACTGAAGGACGAGAATATTAATGAACTAAGGGATGAATTGGGACGTAAGGACAAAATGGACTGTAAAACTACAGTGTAAATGAAAACGTTTATTTTTTTAGCCCTAGCTGCGAAACCACAAACTCAAGCATGACCTCATTGGTGTGACATCATGTAGGTGGGTGGGGCAAGCATCAAACAGGAAGTTGACCCTGCAATGCATGAGGTGTGTCAACCACAAATAAACCTCAAAGAAGAAGAATGCACGAGGTAAGCAAAATGTCACAAGATAAGCTAATTTTCATCAGAAGGCACTAATATTGTCTAATGTAGCTAATAGCTGCACAAAGCTTTGTTGGAAACATAATGTGATGTATTACTGCAACAAAATCTGTAAAAAGATGTGTTAATATCATGTTTGTAATGTTTGGCTCACAACCTTCATGTGTGTGGATCCATCAACCACAAAAATGCTGGATGCTACCTTGGATTTTGCTAGCCGTTTATTACTAGCTGCAGATAATTGAGGGAGGGTGTTGTTGTTGTTATGACAGTGATGAATTTATGGCAATCCCTCTCAAAAACTGCTAACTGACTAGCCTGTTGACCAACAACAAAGGGCAGAGCCATGGCTCCCCGCCAGGAGCTAAAAAGTGCAGGGACAAATACCAACTTCAATGAAATAGTTTGACATTTTGGGAAACACGGTCATTCACTTCATGATGAGAAGATTAGATAAGAAGAGATACCACTTTCATGTCTGTGCAGTAAATGTGGAGCTACAGTCAGTAGCCGGCTAACTTAGCTTAGCATAAAAACAAACAGGAAACAGCCAGGCTGGCTCTGTCCGAAGGTAACAGAATCTACCTTCCAGTTTACGTTGTTTTTTTTTCAAATAATCCAACGTTTCTCATGCATGATCATTGAAAAAGGATCGGCTGTAAAATGTGGATTGTTTTTTTTCTACGAGTCACAAACATCCCAAAATGATTTGATCTATTCAGTCCACAATTGGAAACTGTGAGAAACCCACAGAGACTTTTTATTTTTCCAGTTAGCAGCTTTCATAGAAATGAATGGGACTCTGTCTTTGGAACGGCGTATCCATAATCCTTAATACATCCATGGGGTTTATGTACCGGACTATTTATTGGCTTAAAACAGTTACTTCCTGTAGTCTCCCCTGGTTGCATTGTGACTACTCCAGAACGCGATGTAACACGTTGATTTGTGAGCTTTTTTTGGTTGTTTTTTTACATCTTTAATTCATCTCTAATCTATCAAATGTAAAAATCCTAAAACATCTCAGTCATTACGGGCAGAAACCCGTTGCTCCCTCCTACACACTGTGACATTCTGTCTGTCGTTGGCCATCTCAAACACAACATGCTTTTTTTTCTACTCCCCCCTGGACTGGCTTAGGTCATAACCCTGCAGTCCAACCAGTCTCGCATTGTGACAGAAAATCATCAATTCTTTTTTTCCCATTGCGCAACATCACATTCTATAAACTTACAAGGCAGCCAGTAGTGCACAGTGCTTTAACTTTTTTTTTTAAATGACCTCTCTCTCTCTCTCTCTCTCAACTTTCCCCTTCATTTCCTAACGAAGCGTAAATACTGTAGAAATTAAAATACCTTGTAAAAAAAGCCTCTGCCTCACATTCTCACAGCTGTTTTCTTTGTGTGGGAGAACTCCAGTGTCGCAGCCGTGAGTGACGTTTTCCTGGCCCTGCATGCCTTTCTCCTGAAGGAACAGACCCGTTAATAGCATCCCCTCTGCCATCGCTCCGCTCCACTCTGAGGTGGGTGTGTGCGTTTTGTTTCTTTTTCCCATGACTTCACTGTTTTCTGTCATCGTCGTTGTCGTCGTCGTCCTGCTGTTTTGAAGGGCTGTCCCCATCTGAACAACAAGTGGCATGACTGCAGGAAAACTGGCTGTACTCTACGCCTATATACAGTTGTGTGAAAAAGTGTTTGCCCCCTTCCTGATTTCTTATTTTTTTGCATGTTTGTCACACTTAAATGTTTCAGATCATCAAACAAATTTAAATATTAGACAAGGATAACACAAGTAAACACAAAATGCAGTTTTTAAATGAAGGTTTTTATTATTAAGGGAAAAAAAAATCCAAACCTACATGGAAAAAGTGATTGCCCCCCCCCCCCTGTTAAAACATAAATTAACTGTGGTTTATCACATCTTTGGAAAGCTGAGTTCAATTTCTCTAGCCACACCCAGGCCTGATTACTGCCACACCTGTTCTCAATCAAGAAATCACTTAAATAGGACCTGCCTGACAAAGTGAGGTAGACCAAAAGATCCTCAAATGCTAGACATCATGCTGCGATCCAAAGAAATTCAGGAACAAATGAGAAACAAAGTAATTGAGATCTATCAGTCTGGAAAAGGTTACAAAGCCATTTCTAAAGCTTTGGGACTCCAGCGAACCACAGTGAGAGCCATTATCCACAAATGGCGAAAACATGGAACAGTGGTGAGCCTTCCCAGGAGTGGCCGGCCGACCAAAATTACCCCAAGAGCGCAGCGACGACTCATCCAAGAGGTCACAAAAGACCCCAGAACAACATCCAAAGAACTGCAGGCCTCACTTGCCTCAATTAAGGTCAGTGTTCATGACCCCACCATAAGAAAGAGACTGGGCAAAAATGGCCTGCATGGCAGAGTTCCAAGACGAAAACCACTGCTGAGCAAAAAGAACATAAAGGCTCGTCTCAGTTTTGCCAGAAAACATCTTGATGATCCCCAAGACTTTTGGGAAAATACTCTGTGGACTGACGAGACAAAAGTTGAACTTTTTGGAAGGTGTATGTCCCATTACATCTGGCGTAAAAAGTAACACGGCATTTCAGAAAAGGAACATCATACCAACAGTAAAATATGGTGGTGGTAGTGTGATGGTCTGGGGCTGTTTTGCTGCTTCAGGACCTGGAAGACTTGCTGTGGTAAATGGAACCATGAATTCTGCTGTCTACCAAAAAATCCTGAAGGAGAATGTCCGGCCATCTGTTCGTGACCTCAAGCTGAAGCGCACTTGGGTTCTGCAGCAGGACAATGATCCAAAACACACCAGCAAGTCCACCTCTGAATGGCTTAATAAGAAAAACAAAATGAAGACTTTGGAGTGGCCTAGTCAAAGTCCTGACCTGAATCCGATTAAGATGCTGTGGCATGACCTTAAAAAGGCGGTTCATGCTCGAAAACCCTCCAATGTGGCTGAATTACAACAATTCTGCAAAGATGAGTGGGCCAAAATTCCTCTACAGTGCTGTAAAAGACTCATTGCCAGTTATCGCAAATGCTTGATTGCAGTTGTTGCTGCTAAGGGTGGCCCAACCAGTTATTAGGTTTAGGGGGCAGTCACTTTTTCACACAGGGCCATGTAGGTTTGGATTTTTTTTTCCCCTTAATAATAAAAACCTTCATTTAAAAACTGCATTTTGTGTTTACTTGTGTTATCTTTGTCTAATATTTAAATTTGTTTGATGATCTGAAACATTTAAGTGTGACAAACATGCAAAAAAATAAGAAATCAGGAAGGGGGCAAACACTTTTTCACACAACTGTATATAGCGTGTGGGTGATTAATGGATACCTGATTGTATTGTTTTACGTATAAAAGATTTACTATACAGGCATGAAACCAAATGAAGAGTCGTGCTTGGTTGCACATGTAGAACCTCACGCTGGTTTTCCTTTACTTTCAATATGTTTGCGTATCTTTACAACCACCACAATCAGTTCTCTTTCTTCCCCCCGCTTTACTGCATATAAGGTACAAATGTAACTAATGTAAAGTTATACCAAAAGGCCAGACATTCTCTTTGCTGCTCTGCAGACTGGTTTGTGTCAGCAGCAGCAGACGGTAATGGGTGGTTAACCACATAGGGGTTCTCACTCTGCAAAAGATTACAGCAAAGCAGCGAACCTTAGAATTAACCACCCTGCACAACACGACTCAAAAATAGCCTCTCCTCACAGAGGGCCCAGTTTTGACCTCCCCCACCCACCACACCCCCTCGTCTAACGTCTCCTTCAACTAATTATGACCCGAAAAACGCGGCTCGGCTTGGGATTTTTCGAAACATCGTCCACTTGGGATTCTTCCAAATCTAGATGAAGGATGAGAAGGAAAATGGAAGGAAGTGGTAGCGCTGTGTTTTCTCAGGAAGTCATTATTTACTACTTTCGTTCTGCCTGTGAGGGGGCCGGAATGGCATGGGTCTCCTGACCTGCTAGATTTTGAGTGCTGATACATTTGATCCCAAAAAGAAATCCCCCTGATGACAGAAGCCAGAATAGTTTGGTCCTTTCTGCTTCTCTCTCTGTCTGCCTCAGGTTCTTTTCACTAGAAGACGTAAATGTTTCACCTTCTACAAAGACAACTGGTTAGAGATCATCAGACATAGTGGAGAGCAAACACCAGCAATCAGAGGTTTAATCCCCTTTACACAATGTTCAAATTCCCGTCCCTGCTCTGTGTTTGTCGTTCTGCCCCGGAGTCACTCGGATAGAAATTAACGCTGCATTGTTTCACCAAGTGATACCGTTGACGTGCCTTGTGTGTCTAGACGGAGAGATACGACTATCTAAATTATGGCCTGCTTTCTTGTCGAGCAGAGAGCGGGATTCCTGAGCCCATTGTTTTGGGGGACAGTCGGAGGCCTTCATGTTGGGCCCTGGGAGCAGATAAAATGCCTGCAGAAGGATGTGTGTTTGCTCATCATTTAAAAGCAGTTCAGGAAACACATGGCCTTGCCGACCACTGATGAGCCCTCTTCGTTTCCTGTGATTGCACAGGAAACGGGGCAGGTACATACTGTAAACTGTGTCCCGCGCCATCCCTGCCGGTCTGTGAGGGGTTGTCTGTTTGAGTTATGGCTGTGTGGCAGCACCGAAATTCCAATCCGTATGAATTGTTCTGTAATTTGATTCGCAGAGTTTTGGGTGTATGTCGAAGCCACAAAGCCAGTGGAGCGTAAACTGCGGCCCTGAGGTCGACCAGGAGCTCACAAACAGTCAGTATACTAGCTTATTTTCAGTTCATGTGGGAACAACAGATGACTGGGAGACTGGCTTTGATTGGTCCTTCGCATGACGCAGTCCAGCTCCAACAAGTCACCTTTGAAACCGTTTTTAAAGGCTTGACCCCTTGTCATCACCTCGGAGAGGAAGGCGATATTTTCAGTACGAGAGAGGCACAAAGAATGTCAGAAGCGGAGGAAACGGTTTGTTCCTTCACCTTTCAGCTGTGTGTTCAGCTCGTTACTCGGCCCCTAACGGCCAACAATTATACACCAGGAGCTGGTCCCCTAGACAACCTAGACGACCAGAGTCCAGCTTACTGAGTTCGCTTTACAGATCGCAATGCTAGACTGAAATATCTCAACTTTTGATGGATCACCATGAAGTTTGGTAGAGACATTCATGCTCCCCTGTGGATGAGCCCTAATGACTTTGGTGTGCCATAAGCAGGTGAAAAGTTTCCGACCTTGGCTTTGGACTTTCCGCTTTGTGTTTAGTGCTAATTAGCAAATGTTAGCATGCTAACATGCTAAATTAAGATGGCGAACATGGTCAACATGTCAGCTACACAACAGCACGTTAGCATTGTCGTTGTGAACGGAACCTCTTAAGCACGACGCCCCCGAATTCGGGGGCTCTCGGGCTCAGCCCCCCTGAAAATATTGTCCGCAAAATGGACTTATTGTTCGCCAATATTGTGGATTTGTACTTTTTTTTTTACCGGATTAAACAGCAACGTATGGGCAACACTATCATATAAGTCACTTTTTACACACTCCAAACACAACTATAGACTACTAATATAAGCATCTAGAAAATGTGGCATAAAAGGACCAATTTGTGGCCAAAAATCGCCATCATATTGTCAATCAACACCCGCTTCGAAACCCGCCTTCCTGAGACTCTGACGCGTCGAAGGCGGGCTCATTGACTGAAATCGACCGATGATAGGCTGAGCTACAGCCCCATACACACACATGAACTGAGAAAATGAGAGCCAGAGACACTGAGAAACTGAGAGCCAGAGACAGGCTCTGATGATGTTAGGAATCTCAAAATGATTCCTAACAGCTGTATTTGGATGTATTGAATAATATGAGTGATAAAAAAAGTGAAATATATAGTTATATAGTATATAAAAGTACAATGTAAGAGCTGCAACAGCTGGTTCGAAAATGACGACCTCGCGTGACCTCTCTGTACTAAAGCCTCTTATTCTTCACTTTATCCCAGCCAACCTTTATTCAGCAACTACTGATCGGTTGTGCTATGATTTGGGAGAGTTTTTAGGCTGCCAGCTGCATTATTTCAAAAACATAATATCAATAAAAGTGCTTTTTTTTCAGGCGAACCTGAATATTTTCAATTTGAGCTGTGTAATATCTTCATGTACTATATTAACCAGCAAAATATACACAATATTACCCATCTGAACAATCTCACAAGTGTTGTGATCTGATTATAGCATCAAAAATTATTAAAATAGATCTTGTAGTTACAGAACTGTGGTCACTTTAGTATGGGTATGCCATTTTCGAGCAGAGGCCTACAAATAGGGCTCGAGCTTAAGAGGTTTTAAAGCCCGCTGATGTTAGCATTTAGCTCAGAGCACCACTGTGCCTGAGTACAGCTTCACAGAGCTGCTATAGCATGGCTGTAGACTGTTGTGTTTTTGAAGCTCCGGCCGTTGGTTGTGGTAACACTGCGCTCACCAACGTGACTAATTTGGAAGAGAAAACAATGGAAAATAGCATCATACAAACTGACTTCCCGGTTCAACTTTGACCCGCAGTACTACGGTATTTGATATATAGCAGTATTTGTGTTTTTTTAGTTTTTTAGTTTTCCTGTGCAAAGACAGATAATTACCAGCATTTCAGGTGGACTCACTTTCAGTTTTTCTGTTTTAATATTAAACTTAGATATCTGGGTGTATCGGACACAATTGCCAGCTGCATGCATGTTTATGGTCCGTATTGGTTTAATTGTTTACTTGAGCACAGTGCAAAAACGTCATGCGAGGGAACTACAAGGTGATCAGTGGGGTGACGGCAGATAATGAAATAGATAGAAAATAGATAAAGAAAAAACTGTGAAATGACTGTTGCTTATAGTTTTGTTGATTGAGGGAGAATAATGGAGTAAACTAGTAACATAATCATCTCTGATGATACATGCACACATTCATATCATCACTAACTGATCATTGCATATATAAGGCTGTTCTGATTAGCAGAACAAAATGATCTGTTCCACAGCTTAAATGAAACAGAAAGGCTGTCGAGACTGTGGCAGAAAATGTGAGTGAAGAAAAGATTGGCTGCCCTTGCTCCCATTACCCTACACACACACACACACACACACACACACACACACACACACACACACACACACACACACACACACACACACACACACAGTCCCTTATCACAACTTGTCATCAAGCACTCATATCCTCACATTGTCCCAGAGGAAAACTGACCTCCCTGCTGTAGATATAAACTCGATCTAGCCCTCATGTTATCAACCTCCCTCGAAGAAAAAAAGGGCCATGGGGGGGTTGAGGTTTTGCACTCTGAGGCAAAACTCATTTCTCGGCCCGTAACGAGTGGACCTCAAGGTCCTCGCAAGTATCTAATATGGGAACGAGCTCCCTCCTCAGACCCGTCTTCTCCACCTCTAGCCTTCGCTCGCTCTTTTTTCTGTTTCTCAGATTTGGGATGCAGCTGTGGCCTTGTGTGACGTCGGTGGGGTTAACGGAAGAACTCTGGGGTCAGTGGACGGCACAGACGGGGGTGTTTGCATAGGCACAGAGCCAGGTCTGGGCAGGGGGGGGGGGGAACACTCTTCAGCACCGTGGGGATGGAACGACAGAGTATTTTCTGTCTTTCACTAACTGTTTACTCTTATTGCCCTGTCGGTCGTTGTGGCTGCTCCTTTTATTAGAAAAGAAAATGTGTCCTTATTCACCTCTGGAGTCTGAGCCCTGAGGAATCCCTCATCACTGCTCTTATTGACGCTCATTATTGACCACTTATGCATGCCCATCACTCACCAATCTTTTTTTTTTTTTCTAAATCAAGAAACGAACTTTTTAATTACCCCATGTACTGCATACCAGCGCAGCATGTGTTGCGTTACTACACGTCCTTTTATAGCTTTGGATAAGGAGCCTGCAGTCACTCACATTCTTGATGCTTGAGAGGAAGTGTGTGCGCGTGTGTGTGTGTGCGTGTGCGTGCGTGCGTGTGTGTGCATGAAGGGGGCTGTGCAATGTCATTGCAGTACTCTTTTGAGGGCATCATCGACATGATGCCTCGCAAACCCATGCTGAGGCCTGTGTGGGCTGTGGGTGTCGGGTCAGCTGACAGCGGTGTCACACAGGCAACGTTTGCTGGAAATTGTCAGGCTTATGTCAAACAGCTGGCGTTTCGGCCACAGATCACGCGGAAACATTCGTGTTTTTAAATAATCACGTCTGTCAAAGATTACAAGCCATTTGTTGATTAGGGCTGGCTGTCTTTACTTTGGAGACATGATGTTTATGCAAATGTAGGAAGTCATATGCCGAGATATTTTGAGACTCAATGTATGTATGTATATATATTTTATTCAAATCGTAGTTTGTATATTTAAAATAAATAATCCATGTATCCTCTGGCAACTGCAGAAGTCCCTCCCCCTTAGGGGAACACATACTCCTGGTTGATAGATATTAAGATCACATTAAAGCTGGCAGGTGTGAGCACACAGGGCTTTAAGGTTCCCCCGACAATACCGTAACCCTGTTTTCTCCATTTCGTGCTGGAGATGCTAACCAGAGCTCGTGATTCCTGATAAGATAAGTCAGCCAACTGAAAACAAGTCATGTTTCTCCTCAGGTACGGGGGACTGACGGGGGACGGACGGGGGACGGACGGGGGACGGGGGGCTCTGCCTCCTCACTATCACTTCTTCTGTCTTGTGTCATAGTTAATCACAAGTCGTATAACATGGCAGGAGAAACCGCTCACACACCCTTCTCTCGGTTTGGGGGGGGATTGCTTTGTTAAATAAACTGTGCTTGATTAATGCTCGGTAAAAGCCTCAGAGATCGCCGGGTCGTCCGTCTATTGGGGAAAGAGTGAGATATCTGCAACATTATTGTTATTATCATGCGATTATGTGATGCTAACATGCATCGTATTTCCTCCTTTAAAAACTACAACAACATAAAGCAGACAACAACTTAAAGCTCCCTTGTATTTTGAGCAAGCTTGCAGAGAGCGTGGGGCACGAGACGCATAAGGTTTGACCCAGATAACTGTTTCAGCTTCAGTCACTTATTGCCTTTCAGCCACAATTCTCATATTCAGACGACAAACAGCGTTGCATCTCTGCTCTGTGGTTTGTGTTCGGAGGTGGCAAGACCTACGCCACACGAGTTTTTCCTCATACGTCTCTGTTTTTTGTTTCTGTTGTTTCTATTTGATCACATGGGCACCTGCTGTTGTGTGTGTGTGTGTGTGTCTGAGACACTGAAAAACAGGCCACATTAACAAGCACAGTCTATGTGTCTGCATGAGATTTACCACAAATGCTAAAATACAAGCTTGATATGGGCTTATCTCCTACAAATCTTACAAAATAATTATGCTGTGTGTCATCCTCATTTCCCCCCTCAGCGTGTTTAGTGTCTCTCCCGGACAGCCGAGTGGAAGGAGTGTTTTAAAAAGTGCTATTAGTGGTGTTTCTGGAGAGTATTTTAAGTGTCTTCTATGATGTTTTACTGTTCTGTCGAGTAGCGGGAGTCTGGGAACCGCTGCGGCAGGAATGTTTGGCCTGTATGTTTGAAACGATGTTTGATGTAACCAGAGCCGACTTGTTTTTTTCAAGTGGGGGAAAGAGGCAAATTGTTTCCATATATCCGTATTTGCATTTTTTTTAGAATTAAGTGGAAAGCATCACAAACCCTCTTCTCTACTAAACTATGCAGTGAAACAAACCACATGGCTCATGCTATCGTTCATTTCAAGAGTAGTTGACTGTTTCTTTTAGAAATAACATGCTGCATGTGTGATTAATAAACTGGACAAAAAGTTGCCTTTTACTTTACTCATCCAGCAGACACGACACTATGTAAGTCCAATATTCACTCTTCTTTTAGCTCTGTTTTGGTCTCCACCAACTCTCTAACTTTAGCAGCCAAATGCTATGCTCACTAGCTAGTCGCTAACTTTGTCTGCCTGCAGTTTGGTGCTGAGCAGGTGGAGTGAATAGGTTTATGAAGGCTTTTTCATCCAAAACAGCTGCAGTGCTGCTGGAAACGAGGTTGACGAGAGCAAACCAAATTAGTTGTGGGCCAGAAAACCAAAACAATTAGCTTAAAGATGCTAAAACACTCCATAAAGCTGGGGAGAACTGCTGAATCTGATGATGATTCTCCGTGGGTTGATCACTGCAAGTGAGCCCTTTCACATTACATATAGTCATATCATCTATTGCTAATATAAAATGTGAATTAGTGCAGCTTTAAATGGCCAAACACATTTACCAAGCCCGGATATTCTTTAACTGTGACATTCATCTGGCTGTAAGTACACGGCCTCAGACCTATAGTGTATTCTGTGGTCATGCTCTCATGCCTGGAAGTGAAACCCCCGACATTTACTATGGTAATGTCCTCCAGCTGCAGGGGGGTGAATCAGTCCCTCTGAGCTAAACAGAAACCCTGAGACCCTGGTCTGAGGTTTAAAGTGCAGGTTGGCTCCCATGGAGAGAAACACTGCTTCACTGAGCCTGTTATAAATCTTTAACAGTGCATGTTTTCATCACCAATAGTGATACAAATCTTTTTTTACTGCAGTGTCAGTCGTCAGACAGTGTAGGGATTTGTTCTTGCTCGGGGTCTTTGATTGATATGAAAACTGTCTGATGAATAACACATGGGAATCACGAACACTGACAAGCAAATGGTCGACTGCTGTCTCTTTACTTCTATCCTGAATTATCCTGTAAAGCACAGGCAGCAATCTCCTGATCAGCATTGTCAGCTCTGCCACGTGCGTTGTTTTGTCCTGCCTAAAGCCGCTCTGATCCACCGACAGTCCTGACTCCATGGTTTCTCGTTCCCACCGAGCAAAAAGCTCTGAATGCTGTCTCGAAATCAGCAACTCAGAAACTGAACCTTTTGTTCTGCCGGGAGCATCAGACCGCCAAGGGCAGACAGCAGGACCGCAGCGTTGGTTGCCCGTCATTGTCTGTCCAGCATTGTTGTTTAAACTCTCTTTTAAAGCTTAATGAACCCAAAACCTCAAACTTTTCAGCAACAGCACGTTCCACTGTGTTTGTCCCAACGGTTATTTTATTGTTGTTGTTATCTTCCCCTCTCCCTCCATCGGATGGTTCCCTGACTTCACAGGGCCCCGGGCTGTTTGTTTTACGGCGGTGCCTTCTGCTCAAGGCTTGCTGTGGGTGGGAAACAGGGAGGGAGAGACGGCGGGAAAAAAAGCATAGAAAAAGAGAAGAAAAGAGGGCATTAAAAAAAAGGAGGAGAAAAAAAAGGAAGCCAAAGAAAGCTCCGAAAGACATGTTGCTTGTGCGACCACTTGGCCTCTCTTTAACCCTTTCATTTATCGGTTTGAAGGAGTTAAAGGAAAATTGAGCCCAAAACTCCTAAAAGTTCGCCTCGACCCTGCCTCTGTCCCTGGCTCATCGCTTTTGATGACAAGCAGGAGAGAGTGGAGGATTCAGGGCTCCGATTCACTCTGTTTTCTGAGAAATGTGGAGTTCGGCTGTGGGCTGCGGAGGCCTGAGGGGGGGTGAGGGACACACACACACTTAAGAGGGGTTTTGTGAAAGCGGGTGCCTCCCTCTCCCGCGGTTGTGCGTGGGAGGGGAGGTCACGGACCCACCCTCCCCATCGAGGGCACGGGCTGACGAGGGGGGAAAATAACAGGGCGCACCGACCCAAGGGGGAACACTGCAGTGCCACCCTCTAATCACAGTCGCCTCACTCACATGTGGACAAAAAGTATATACTGTACATACAATGAAACGCAGCAGAGCACAACCCTGAAAACACATGCTCGTACAGTAAAGACACATTAGAGATGACACATATACGCAGTGTGGGAACTTTACCGTGGCTTTTGGGGGGAGATCGTGTTGCAAAGACACATTTTTTTAATTGCGCCCCAAAGCTTTCATGGCGATGGCTGGAATAGTTTGCATGCTGGTAGTGAATTAGTGATGGA